>NW_024868934.1:0-48331 GCF_013358625.1 Macadamia integrifolia
TGAGGTCTCAAAAATCCACAAATATATGTATCCTTCCATCTTTCTTTGGAACTGGTACGATGTTGGCCAACCATCAGGGGTACTTCACCACTTGTAAGAACCCAGCATTCTACTACTTTATAACTTCTTCTCTAATCTTCTCACTCCATTTAGGATGCATCCTTCTGAGCTTCTGTTTGATGGGCCTTGCCCCAGGGTAAGTTGGTAAAGGGTTGTACAATGTTGGGGTCAATTCCAGACATATCTTTATACGACTAGGCAAAGACTTCTGTAAATTCCTTAAAGAGGCTAATCATCTATTCTGCTTCTTCATCTTCTAGGGTGCTACCAATTTTTACCTCTTGAGGGCATTGGTCGGTTCCCAAATTAATAACCTGGGTATTCTCACGGATGGGTTGGGATTTTTTTAGTTTGCATTGTTTTATTAAGTTTTGATATTCATTAAGATCATCATCGAAAAAAGGAGCAAGTCATACTCTGAATAGGAAATTTCATTCATGAATGAAGGACTAACAGACCTAGCATACATGGACTCTTGAATTTCCTCTAGGGGAACAACTGACTCATAAACAGAAGACTCGATGACAGAATTGTAAACATAAGGTTCATCGACAGACTCGACGACCGACTTGATGTTAGTGGTACTTTGGTTGGTTGACTTAATAGCATGTGCGAACTTAAAGTTCTCTCTAATGCTCGTCTAGTTCAGGAGTGGTTCAGTAGACTGGTTAATGAGTAAGTGAGGCAAAGGGTCGTCTTCTTCTCCCTCCAAGCTAATTACTACTATCTCCGCCTTTGTAGTGTACTTGCTTTGCTGCTTCATTGAGCCATACTGAATTTGTCTGATCTCATGATCTCTGAGCTAAATTTACTGAGAGGCAAGTGGCGGTCGAGACTGCTCAGACCTTTCTTGATGTAATCCAACTTCATAAGCCTATTGAATGAGGCCATCCCTGCTCCTGGGTCACACCTCTGACCACTTTCGCAGGCCTTTCTATTGCAATTAGTTCTAGCATAATACATGCATACCATCATTCTTTGGGCTTTTCTTTGTTTAGCGTAGATGCTTCTTCCTCTGAACGGCCTCGGCTTGAGATCATGGAGCTCTTGAGCTCGAGGTTCTTGTAAGATAGTATAGATATGTACTTTTAGATCAGTGGGAAAAGGTAGGCTCTAGGTGAGTCTTATCTTCTTCTCCCACTCCTACTTCAAAAGAATCCGAGGGCTTGGTGGCTCCTTTGATCGGATCAAAGTTGTGGGATTGTTACTAGAAGATCTTTTTTCAATCATCACAACTTCAATTATCCCAATAATGTAGCTTTCTTGATCATTTCCCTTGACTTGTAGTTGTTCCACTTCATGAGTTACCCAGCCAAACTCATCTTGGAAGAACACTTTAAACCCCGATTGCATTTTGGCAGTGGTTTCATCGAACAATGGCTTAACATTCCCACAGAACGGGAAATCCTCTCCTTCCTTCGCAAAATACCCATTAAGAGTAGGGTAGTATGTGGTAGATATTTTTCTGGTCATCTTCAATATTTTTCTCTTGCCCTTTCTTGGAGGAATATACCCCAGTCCATTCTTAACCTTGTTGACAATGGGAATGGGCAACTTGGATATACCTTGTGCGTATTTTCCTAATCCCATGCCAGGGAAGTATTGTATATTTTTTATTATCCGGCCCACTGGAGGGCTCAAAGTCACTTCATATTCAACTCGGATACTTTCTTCGACTGCCCTTTTATGAGCATGGCACAAGTCCCCTCTATTTCAAATCCACCAAGGCGAACTTCATCTGTTTGCTCTTCCCCTTTCTCTATGTTAGCCAACGTATTGACCACTTCAGGGTCTCCTGATACAACGATCACTTTCCCTTCATATAGAAATTTGACCTTTTGATAGAGGCTAGATGTTATTGCTTTGGCATGATGTAGCCATGGCCTCTCTAGAAGTATGTTGAAGGAAGTCGGTATATCAATCACTTGGAAGTCTACATCAAACTTCACTGGCTCAATTGTTACAGCCAAGGTGATTACTCCTAGAATTTCCCTCTTTGTGTTATCATAGGCTCTGATGGTTTGACTTGATGTGTTCATCTTCTCAATATTGATGCCGATGCTACTGGATGACCTTAATGGTAGGACTTTCAAGGCAGACCCATTTTCAATGAGCACCTGAGGAACAGTCTTGTCTAGACAACCCACCGTGATGTACAAAGCTTTGTTGTAAGAACCCCCTTTGAGAATTTTAAAGTCTGAGAATATGAGAGACTACACTATAAATGTTGCCCCTACTATGTGGGAGAGCTACACTGGGTCTATCTCAATCAGTACTTGCACATGAGTGAGGGATTTTAATACTACCTCATGGTGAGAGGGAGAGGCCATCAACAATCCCCAAATGGAAATGTTGGCTTGAGCCTTCTTCAGTTGAGCCAACACTGGATCTTTTAGTTCCTTCTTCAAGCTACTGGACCCTGCCTCATACTTGCTGGGTTGTTCCACTGCTAGAACCTTGCCTTTATAGTCTTTCCCACTTTGGGTCTCCATCACTCTGGCAGGCTTCTTTATAATAATCTCAGTGGGGTACTGATCATCATTATTGCTATTTGTAATGGTGATAATTCCAACCATCCGATCATCTTCTTCAGATTCCCCTTCTCGACTCCGAGTCGAATTTGAGGTCCCCCACAAATGTCGACAACCCGGGCTTGTAACTTTTTGACTACATTAGAAAGAATTTGGAATATGACATCTACTGCCCTTGTGAAAGTGTCATTTGGCCCTATTTTCTCTAGATCATTCAGCTACTCACAGTAGTAATGATCACCGATAGTTACTTCACCCAGCATGTTGTCAATTTCTTATATTCTTTCCTATATCCTCAATGTGTTTGAGTGCACTTCACACAGCTTTTCTTCCATCTCTAATGCGGATTCTCGTTCATCTATATAAACTTACGTTGGCTCTATAGATTCCTCATCATTTTTTGAGTCTAATGTAGAATCATCTCCTCCCATACAGAGGGAAGGATGAATACCACCTATCAGATCAGCTATTAGGTTATCATCATTGATAGCATAAACTGAGAAACATATTTGGTGATCTGGTGAGTAATATTCTGACTCATCATCCACATCATGATTTACAGGCCCAAGGTAATCATCCTAGTCTAGATAATTGTCATCACTTTCATCTTCCTCATTATTCTTCAAATCTTTATCCTCTTCCTCATCGTCATCATCATCAACACTAATTTCCCCTCCACTCGGCTCTTCATCAGGTTCTTTATCAGGCTCTTTATTAGGCCCCCTGAATTCTCCTACATCCAACTCAGAATGTATGGACCGAAAGATCTCTGTGAGGTTTGACCCATTGTCATTTGCTCAAAGTTGGGTCAAATTAGACTCATCCTCCTCTGTGCCACTCCCTATGTGGATTAGGGAGGTATATTCCTTGATCTATTCTCCTACTGATAGTGCTATTACTACCCTCAAGAGATCATCTGTAACTTCCTCATTGGTCTCTGATCTATCCTCTTATGATACCCTCGGCTGAATCAAAGGAGTGGGATCTATGACTTGATCATCTTTAAAAGCATTGATTAAACCTGATGATGAAGTCATTTTTGGGGATTCAGGAAATCCTTGCATGCTGCTTCAATCATATCCACCAATCCACCCTTCTCTTGGGTTATAGACTGAATACTGGGAATGGGAGTCATATGAGGTTGATGATGGGTATGAAACGAGGTGATATGATGATGATGTTACATGGGAGGTGGGAGGTCCTAATGGAGATGGTGAATGGTAAGATTGCACATGGTAGGATGAAGATGGGGTCCCTTCCCTTTGAGGGGGGATAAAGGTTGTTGGTGTAGTAGGGGGTGATAATATTGTAGAGGTAGAGGATGAGGGTTATATGGCAGGTATTGGGGATAGTTGGATGGAGGTAAAGGTTTATTGAATGATGATGGAAGGTTTGATCCTGGATAATAGGGAAGGAATGGTTGGTTGGATGAAGACGGGAAGGTGGACATCTGCTCTCCCTTTTCTTCTTTTGATGACTCTGATGATTCTTCTTCCTAAGGAAGTTTCATAGCCTTTGTTCTTTGCGCCAAGATCTTTCGATAGGTATGGGTGGTCAGACGACCCTTTTGCTTCTTCGGTTAAATGAACTGAGTGGGGTCACTTCTTTCAACTCATCATCATCCAACTTGTTGACCTACTATGATCTGTGAGCGGGTTGGTGGTAACATTAGGAGATTGTTTGACCTTGACTTCAATTGTCCCATTATCCACCAGTCTTGAACTGCATACTGTAACCCTAGGCACCTTCTTGTGGTGTGCCCTTTCTGGGTATGATAAGAACAATACTCATGGTCTCAATACCAAGTCGGGAAAGGAGTGGAAATTACTCTTGGAGCCACTATTCCTAACAACCCTTGCTTCTTTAGTTTCTCATATACTGCTATGATTGGCATCCCCAAGTCTGAAAATTGTCTTCTTTGACGAGGGGGCTTCTGAGCCAAAGCATCCACTTGTATCACAAATGGTTGTGATGGAGAGATGGCCACCACTGATTGTTTGGTTGAACAGATAATGTTGGCTTTGGGACCTTTCCCTCATCCAACCTTTATACCTTTTCCTGTATCCTGAGAAGTTTCAAGGTATTGTGCTTCTCGTAGGATCCTATTCTCAATGCGTGTCCTTGTGGCTATCAAAGCCTCAAAGGTTTGTAGATGTTGACAGTAGAGGACATCATAATAGGGTTTGGACATGTTTTTAATTAGCATCTCCACTTGCTCGACTTCTGAAGGTTGCTTTGCCATCTTGACGGCCTTATCCCTGAATCTCATGAGTAAGGCGGTGAATCCTTCTCTTAGCTACTGCCTCAAGGTTTCTAGTTCTCGATGCTTCACATCTACCTCAGTATTATAAGAGTATTATTTGGTGAAGGCTTTCAACAATGCTGCCCAATTATGTGTCTGTGCTGGCTCCAACTGAGTGAGCCATCTCAAAACTATTCCTAACAATGTCAACATAAATGCTTGACCCATCTGGTTGTCTGCTAGTTGCCATGACTAGGCAATGCTGAAGAAGACTTTCAAGTGAGCTTTAGGATCCCCTACTCCATCAAATCTATTAGTTTGCCACTTGAATTTCTCAGGGATTCATGCTCCAGAGAAGAAACTCATTTCATCAGAGTTTGCCATCTGATTTTCTTGACTCTTTCCAACTTGAATTAGATCCTTCAGCTTTTCCAATTGCTCTCGGAGCTTTCTTTCTCTCTCTATCTCAAGAAGTTCCATTCAGTTATGTGCTACAAATTCTTCTTCTTCGTCCTCGACACCGCCCTGGGAGGGGGGACTCCAGAGTAGGCTCCTCTCTGGCCATTTTGACTGGTGGGGGAAGCTCTCCGATGCCCCATAGGTCTATTCTGGTCTTGCTCTTCTGGTGGGATCGATCCTGGGATGGTTCCAAAGTAGGTGGAATACTTGTGCTAACCCATTCTTGACCTCAATCATTTCTTCTTGTAATGCCTCAACGGGACGTAGCCATGCATGAACTGGAGTTTCATTGTTTATTGGATCCATATCTTCCAAAGTGCACTCACTTGGTAGTAGACAATCTCAGAGAGACAATGTAGGTGACACTGGACTTAAATGAGTTAACCAACTGCTCTGACGTGTCCAAATGGATTACAGTGAATACTTGAGATGTGAAATTGTGCCTGAACCAAAAGGTGATTTATTTTAGGGTTCTAATATTCCCATCCCATGTTCAATCATTTATCTATTTTGATCAATTAATACTTCAACCAAAGTCAGTTCACTATATGATAGAAAGTGGATAGGGGAACGTGCCCCTAGTCCACTTGATATCATTGGTGAGAATCTCATACAAATGGCTTGTCGAGAATATTCCCATAAGACATTCCATGTAATAAAGTCATGCTTTCCTTACTCTTTTTCCCACTAGGTGTCCTTCCTGATTATCTAAGGATTTCTTGGGACTTCACATGACTTTGATGGGATTGCCCCTGGGTTACGTATTTGGACATTTTCCTTAAGGAGGAGGGACACCTTTTATCCAAAACCCACTTAAGAAAGCAATTCGTTATGACAGGAATATAATATAGAAAAATTCCTTTTCAAGACCACAAACAAGTTTTACAGTTAGCTTGTGGCACTTCTAGCTTCTCCATCTATTTTCTACATGATGCTAGGTATGCAGTGGATGCAATAAGACCGATAAGGCGACCTTGACAAGATCGATATACGCTAGGTATTGATCCTTTAACCCACCTCAAGGGTACTTGGCCAAGAGTGTAGCTCCTTACCCCATTCTACGTGACTTCACACAAGGGGATGGTAAGGACCACTACGGGGTTGGTGGAACCATGAGTGAACATGTGTGAGGTGTAGTGTAGGATAATCATCATTCCATCTCAGAATGCAGTAAAGTGCACGAACCTCCACGAGGGTGCTGGCACAATTATGGACATCCTCGCCGTTTGATGACGCATTTGATCTCAAATTTTCATAAAGTGCGCGGACGTCCCCGAGGATGCTGGCACAATAATAACATCCTCGTCATTTGACAATACCTTCCACTCTCATATAGGAAGCAACAATCATTTACTCTTAGAGTAGTCTCCATTTCATACACAGACCTCCCCGAGGGTGCAGACACGATAGGGAGTCCCTTGCCAAATGATTTCACTTTGAGCATGATGCATGATGTAGTTAGTGAATAAAATTTATAAACATGGGGTTAGCCAAATATGTTTTCAAACAGATGTGGTGGAAAATATTCTTGCATTTAAAGGTAGTATCTAGTATCAAAAGCTTGACAAGTCCCTAGTAGAGTCGCCACTGTGAGGGTAGCGGGCCTCGGATCCGGATCTCTCATCCCCCGTTCAGGGAAAGGTATCTTCGTCGGATTCAGGCCTTCTCTCCTCTCTCTTGATATCCTTTAGGGTGGATAAGGAAAGTGTTGTGTGTGCTTCTATAGGTCCCGCACCATTGTATTGCCGCTTGAAAATACGTGGAGGCCTTTTTCGTAGGTGTACCGGGTTCATAATAAAGACAAGGTTTGATGATAGTCCAATACGGGGGCTTGGGATCATACAAAAAGGGTGTGGAGTTACCACCTATGATTGTGGGCATAAGACCCGAGAGTGGGCTCGATTCCTGAGAAAAGGACCCAAAAGTAGGTCTGGTCCAGAGATTTAGGGCAACAGTCAGGTTGTAGAATTGGGAAGGTGTCAGGCACCCAATCTACCCGGTTCAACTGAGCTTCCTACTGGATACTTAAGAATGAACATTTTCCATAATTATTCCTATTCCACATACATGGCTAAATAATCAAGCATATGTACATTAAATAAAAAACAACTATTTTTGTACACTAAAAAAAGGCTGATTAGATATCTACATTATGCTTAAATGAGGAGAGAGATTATAACTGAATTTGACCCCTGTTTCGGGTCAAGAGGGGTGGGCCTTCGATTGATACTGAATTTTCTCATGGATTCTCCTAGCTTAGGGAAGATGGTCTTGAACTCCAACGTCTAGTTTCGGGAGATGCTGATTGTGGTAATCTACAGACAGAGGTCTGGCCTAGGATTGGTTACTTTTGGGTTGTTGACTTCGGTAGAGCTTCCGCTAGGGATGAGCTACTTCTGGGTTTTGATGAGGTGACACTTCGACAAAGCTTCCACTAGGGATGAGTTACTTCCAAAAAAGTCAGGTTGGTACTTCGGCAGAGCTTCTACTAGGGATGAGCTACTACTGAAAAGGTCGGGTTGGGGTTTCGGTAGAGCTTCCGCTAGGGTTGGGTACTTTCAAAAAAAGATTCTAATGGCACTCCGACAGAGCTTCCCCTAGGAACGGCTATTTTTGGAAAAACATAGCTTGACCTAAAAATTGGATTGAAGATCCCCAAAGCCCTAAAGAACACTTTGAAGATCTAAACAGAACTCTGGATCTTGACAAAGATCTCTTTGTAGACCTGAAGAACATCAGGGGGGAGGGATTTCTACTTTTGGTAAAAATCAAGAACACTCAAAGGAGGGAAGCTAAAAACATACTATTTTTGACAAAAATTGGATTGAACTAAAAACTTGGATTGAAGATCTTTAAGTTCCCGAATAACACTTCGAAGATCTGGACAAGATTTTGGATCCTGACGAAGATCGCTTCGAAGACCCGAAGAAACTCAAAGGGGGAGGGGAGGAGGAGAGAGGGCAGAGCTTCTTTACAAGAATGCTCTTAAGGAGGCTTTGGTGTGTTTTTTCAAGCAGCGGGGAGGGGAATTTATAGTTTTTTCCAGCCAACAAGGTGAGGGCACACATATTTATTCAGAGGATAATAGAAGGGCACTCTCCCTATAGCCCAGTGCCCAATTGTATATTTCAAAGTTTGAAGAGATTACTTCTTCACCCAAAAAGGTGAGAAGATATTTTCTTGCAAACCAATGGGGTGAGGACACACATTCTTTACCCAGAGGATAATAGGAGGTAGCTCTCCCTATTGTCCAATAGTATAAGTCAAAGTGTGATGAGAAGTGAAGATATTTTCTTGCAAATCGAATCTTTTCAAAAAAATTAAGATTTTACCAGAAAACCCAACTGTCGGGAATATTTTATGGGAATATCGGAAAGATATTTTTTTTAAATTGGGATTTTAGCAAAAAACCCGACTGTCGGGGATTTTTTTTGGAAAAATATGAAAATGTCAAAAAATCTATGAAAGTGCCAGAAAAAATCTGTGGGAGTGCCAGAAAGGATCTTTCTCTAAAAATGGGATTCTTACAGAAAGCCCGACTATTGGTGGGATTTTCTGGGAAAACATGGGAGTTTTGGGAAAATATATTTTTGTCCAAAAATCCATTTTTAAGAAAAAATCAAGGGAAAAAATCTACCGGGGAAAAATCCAGGAACCAGGCAGGTCTGTCTAGGCTGCACAGCCTTAAAAAGGGCACTACACAGAGCTACAGGGCTTTGTATAGTGCCAGGCCGAGTCAATCGATACCGGATTGGGCTGATCATGTTTGATTGGGGTTCGATCAGGGTTGGTTAGGATTTAAATAGGGCTACTTTAGACTGATTAGGGTTGATTAGGGTTGGGTTATGTACAGGTGTAGGGTTATATGAGTTGGTGTTACATGTGTGCGTGCTACGGTGGTGCCCGAGTGTGTGCATGCATAGGCGAGGTTTGGGGATTGTGTGCATGGGTGATGCCCATGTGTGTGCATCAGAATGTGCATGCATGGGCGGGGTTATGTGGGTATGTACAAAGGGTTGTGCACGTGAATACACGGGGGTGTGCACGAGTGTGTGGGGCTACTTCCGGGAATGATTATGGGAGATTCATAAGTCTGATTTTGACGCACCATATGTAATTGGAATAGTCTTTCTAAGTATTATCCATTCGTATGGTCACTTTTGATCGGGATCCTTTGTATATAAAAAGTCAAAATTGGACACTTTTTCTTTTCGTATTGGGTTTTTAGGGTTTTCGGGTGAGTTGGGGGCTATTAGGGTGAGACTACCACAGTCAATTGCATCTCATCAAATGGAAGTGAAGATTCATGTCCATTATCCAAGTATCATCATTGCCCGGGGAGGGTGACAAAATTGGGTGCCTATAGAGATTGGTTTCACTTATCTAAACTAGATTTTTCTCATTGAATCCTTAGAAATTCTATCGAAACCATATCTGGACGTCGTGTTCATACTCGCCACATCATTGGACAAGAGCAATAAGACATTCCCGAAGAGGCACAGTGCAACTCTCTTCTGTTTCACTCTGTGGTCGAGCAAGATCATTAGGAAACCTTTAAGTACCGTAATGTGGACCCAGGGAAGTACGTGAGGACGATAGATTTTTTACTGTTCCACCTCTGTCAACTCTTCGAGGTGGTTGAGTGGTACCATATTTTGAAACCCAACAAGAAGTGCTACCCAAGGTTGGTGAGGTTGTTCTACTCCAACCTCCAGTGCGTGAACCGAAGCCCTGAAGAGATACGAATCACCAACTATATGATGGGGGTTGAGATCTCCTTTGATATGAGGCAATTGGCCAACCTTCTGATGGTTGACAACACGAGGGATCTGGTTTACTGCCCTCCTCGGACTCTCTCCTATGAGTTCTAGAATCTTGATATTCTTCAAGAGATGAGCAATATAATAACGAAGGCTACTACTGGGTGGGAACACATAGCCAATTACTTAGCCACCCTGAAGGTTGTTTACCGAGCAGTCCAGTTGAACATTCTGCCCACCTATGGACACTAAAATGAGTTGTCTACCTTGCATGCCTACATGACATACTACGTGTACATGGGGGTGTAGATACGCCTTCCCTACCTACTGATGTGGACTATAGTGACTCGATCCGAGGGAGGGGATCGTAGAGCTAGGAACTTATGCTATAGGAGGATCTTGACTAATGTGTTCCTCCGCTTTGGGGTAGACTTGGAAGGCGAGGACTAAGGCGAGGACTACTTGGGTGATGATGTGATAGATTTCAACTAAGATTCCCAGAGGAAGATGACCCTAGACCTGAGGGAGGTATCACCTACTGAGGTAGAGGGTCAGCCGGGTGGCAATACCAGAGTTATAGGCAGCTGTGTTGGCAGGCATGCTAGTGATGTTGGTGGTGTAGGAAGATAAGCAAGTGGGGTTGAGGGTGTTGGTGATATTCCACCACTTAACCCACAGACTATGGGTTCCAGAGTAGCTTCCACTTCCCAGGGCACTAAGGGTGCGAGGCCCTATAGTCTCAACGATGTGATGGCCCGCCTGGACACCACCACGAACTTACTAAGGAGGATGGACAACTGCCTCAAGGGCATGGACAGGAACTATTGTCTTATGGACAGTAGGGTGGCCTCTCTAGAGACACAGATGTAGGCAATGATCTTTCACCTTGCCATTTCAGTGCCAACTCCAGGAGCACCAAATCAGCAACCAAACCAGGCTAAAGGCCAAGAGCAGTAGCAGGAGTAGTGGCATGTTGCCACTGTAGTTTTAGGATTTCTCTTTCAGTGTTTCCTTTATAATTCCTTGTTCTAGATTTTAGTTGAATTTTTTTTCTATCATTTGCTTTAGTTACTTGAATTTCCTAGACTTAGTGTCACACCCCGTTCGCACAGAACCGGACCGATGATCGGGTTAACTCCGATAAACCCAAACCTACCAGGATCATCTGATACAATACCCAATCACAGCATACACACATCTAAGATAAACGTTCAAAAGTTCAACGAAAGACTTCATTTACCTGTAAATACCCCAATATACTTGATACCCAAACTGTAGAATATAGATAAATACATGTGGGCCCGCAGACATGATATTTACACCAAAGAATAATAATTCACGTATCAAGTACACAAAAAGGGGTCGGTCAAAAAGAATCAAAAAGTAAAAGTCTGTACGGCATCAATACTGCAGTCCACATAGCCCTCGCATGTGCAATTCGTACCATGTTCATACTCCTCGGGGACCTACCAATCCTCATCGAGAAACTCAACTGTGGGGCCCGACCCTTGATCTTCAGGTTGGTGACCTACAAAATCATCTAAAAGGGGTGCGCACGTGGGATGAGCTCACTAGCTCAGTAAGTGAAAAGAAGGACCACACAACAATCCACACAACAATCACATCCATATGCACTACATGCTATGCAATTCATTTTAAACCTCATCCACCTAAATATTACTAAGTCTTTGGTTTAGTGCTACTACAACCACAGTGCTCGTATACTCCGGCTACGAGCCGTGAACTCCATCCCATGATACACCCATAGGGCTGTCGGAGAACGCCCACCGTGAGTACTCAGAAAAGTAAAGCATGCCAACTACCGGCTCTCAACATAAAAGTAAATGAAAGAAAGTAAAGGTACTAACTCCAGCAATTTAAAAGCAGTACAATTGGCCCTCTTGAATATACCACTGAGGTTGCCGACTGTCCTAATGACCAGTCGGGCGTATGTCTAACCGCCACAGTGACCCGACACCCGCGACCACTGCTTCCCCCCAAGTGATAACCCAACACCTCAACCCTTGTTGGGAAGGGTCGTAGCACGGGAAGATGATAATCCAAAACCGCTTGCTCCTATATGACATAGTACGATTGCATGGTGCCACCGCGTCCCATTCCACGGGCCACCAATGCACTCGTTTCGAAGCCGACTATGGCATATAGTCTAATAATGCATCATGCACAGTGATCCCATCATTCATCACATAAGCACATTAGTCATTTAACATTGAGAAAGTAAAACACAACACACATGTCAAAATTATATGAGGATGACTAAGCTACACATAATTTGCATGATGACATGGCTAGTCTAGATACAATTGAATGATGCCAAACAAGCTTTAAAATAAATCCAAACTTCCTCTCCCCACTTACCTGTTGTGTACAAAGACTCACGCCTGGTACGGGTGAGATCCGGCGCGAGAAATGTAAATTTTGGTGAACCTATCATAAGTGATTGTGGTTAGCATTTCACCACTTTGGGGTCAAAACTAACCAGATTCGATGGTTAAATCATGTTTAGAATCATAAAAGAAGGTTGCACGTCCGTTTTGGGTCCATTCGGACACAAAAATCACGTTGGGGGCCTCTCGGGTGGGTCGGACAGCCCACCTATCACTATGCACCAGTCATCTCAGGTGGGCGGGTCAGCCCGCCGATCCCAGCCCACCGATGAGGACCGAGGGTCTGTCCTCTCAGGCATACAGGTCTACCCTCTGGTGGGGAATCAAATGGGGCTTTCCCAATCCCATTTTCCACACATTCAAGGTCTTAGAAGATGATTCTAACCTAAATCTAAGTTAGATTTAAGGATTGAAAAGCCATCCTACCTTCTTTGCTCAAGAACTCCTTTCAAAACCCCAAAATCATTTCTTAGCTCAAGAAATCACCAATGCTTCTCCAACCTTGTAAGAACTTCTTCAAATCCTTCAAAATCAACACATAAACCATTTATTAAACCTTAGATTCATCATCTCAAGTGGGATTTACAAGATCTCAAGAAACTCTACCCAAAACAAGGGTTTTACTTGGGTTTGATGAAAGTTTAAGAAGCATAGCCTTTGCTCACCTCCAATCGTAGATCTCGTGTTGGGGATCACTCTTCCAGCGTCGAAATGGGAAGATCAAACCTTGGCGCCACTTAAATCCATTTCTTCTTCCTCTTCCTTCCCCTTTCTTCTTCTTCATTCTCTTTTCTCCCTTCTTTTCTCTCTCCTCTTTAGTCTTCTCACCAAACTCCTTAATGTAATAAATGAGAAAATAAAAACACAATAAATGTTATTTATACCTTTTTAAAATTTCTATTAACCACATGGGTGGGTCACACAGGTGGACGGATGGGCCCACCTGTGACCGCCCACCTGAGGGCCGAAAGTTGGCCAACAAGTGGGATTTTGATGGAATTCGACTCTCGGCATGTATCTCACTCTCGGCACAGGGTATATTATATGTATACGCTTTAGGATACAGCTACATACCAGCATTATCCGTACATGGCCTTATGATACGTGCATGTGCACGGCTTGGGTACACCCGTCTCCTCTGGCACTGAATCGGACTTGTCTGGCCAACCTATGTTCAAAGTCACCCTTGCCATCATGGTCCATAAGGAACCCGCCTTAACCTCTCTGGTTTGGGTCCTGCATGGTCAAACCGGGTCAATCGTGTAATTAGACCGGGTTTAAAAAGTAGGGTATCACATTTATCCCCCCTTTCTGAAAATTTCATCCTTGAAATTGGCGTACCTAGTTGTTCGAAAAGATGAGGGTACTTGGCTTGGATTTCATCCTCTTTCTTCCAAGATGCTTCTTCAAGTGAATGATTAGCCCATCGCACCTTTACGAAGGAAATGGAACGATTGCAAAGGATTTTCACTTTTCGGTCCAAGATTTCAGCTGGTTGTTCTGTATAGGTCATATCAGCTTCTAGATATTCCAGTTCCATGGGTAATACATGCGATGGATCATGAACATATCGCTTCAGCATGGATACATGGAATACTGATGGTGGCAGAGCAAGCATGTAGGCTACTGAGCCAACCCGAGTTAAAATCTCAAATGGGCCAATGTATCTCGGGCTCAACTTACCCTTTCGATGGAATCTTTGCAACCCTTTAGTAGGAGAAATCTTGAGAAACACCTTTTCTCCTGCCTAAAACTCAATGTCTTTCCTACGGTTGTCTGCATAACTCTTTTGACATGACTGAGCTACCTTAATCCTTTCTCGAATAACATCGACCTTGTCACAAGTCATCTATATCATTTCAGGTCCTAACATTCGGCGTTCGCCCACCTCATTCCAATATAGAGGAGTTCTACACTTCCTACCATATAATGCCTCATATGGAGCCATCCCAATTGTAGCTTGGTAACTATTGTTATAGGCAAACTCCATAAGGGGTATATATTCTTCCCAGCTACCACACATTTCCATTGCACATGCCCTGAGCATGTCTTCTAATATCTGTATGGTTCGCTCCAACTGACCAACAATCTGTGGGTGGAAAGCAGTACTCAAATTCAATTGTGATCCCAAGGCATGCTGGAAGCTTTTCCAAAATCTGGAAGTGAACCTTGGATCCCTATCTGACACAATGCTCACTGGCACTCCATGCAAGCGCACTATGTTATCCATATAAATTTGTGCTAACTTGGCCATAGAGAACTTGGTCTTGATGGGAATGAAATGAGCAGTCTTAGTAAGCCGATCAACTATCACCCATATCGCATCCATCCCCTTAGGTGTGCATGGTAGTCCGATGATAAAGTCCATTGTAATCCTATCCCACTTCCAGTCTAGTACTTGGAGTGGCTGAAGAGTACCAAAAGTTCGATGCCTCTCAGCTTTTACTTTTTGGCATGTAAGACAAGTCGCTACATACAGGGCTATTGTGATTCTTATGCTTGGCCACCAGTAATTTTGTTTAAGGTCCTATACATCTTTGTACTTCCTGGGTGGAGTGAGTACTCGGAGCTATGTGCTTCCCGCACTATCTTATCTTGTATCTCCAAATCATCGGGCACACACAACCTACCTCGAAACAATAATGCCCCATCGTTGGCTAAAACGAAATCAGGGTCGTTCATTGTTTGATCTTGAATCTTAATTCTTATCCATTGCAACATAGGATCCAAAGGTTGTTTCATTATCACCTCTTGCCTAATAGACGGATGCACCTGTAGAGCTGCCAGGGATACAGTCAACCATTCAAGGTTTTCTAGTTGATGTTCAAGCTCTAAGGTTACTCCTTCGTATAAGAGGGTTTCATCCATTAGCGTCGCCTCTTGTACGAGTGGTTGCCTGACTGCTAAGTATGAGAGTGACACAGTCTGTGCCTTCCGACTCAATGCATCTGCCACTACATTAGCCTTGCCAGGATGATACTGAATGTCGCAGTCATAATCCTTCATGAGCTCAAGCCATCTCCTCTGCCTCATATTCAAATCTCTTTGGGTGAAAAAGTACTTAAGGTTCTTGTGATCACTGTATATCTCATACTTCTCCCCATACAAATAATGTCACCAAATCTTTAGGGAAAAAATGACTACGACTAGTTCCAAGTCATGAGTGGTGTAGTTCTTCTCATATTCTTTTAGTTGTCAGGATGCGTACGCTATCACCTTACCGCGTTGCATGAGAACACAACCCAACCTAACCTTAGAAGCATCAGTGTAGACTATCATTCCACCTGTGCCTTCAGGGATGGTCAACACAGGGGCCAACACTAACCTTTTCTTCAATTCCTGAAAACTCTTCTCACATTCCTCCACCCATTCAAATTTCACACCCTTTTTGGTTAACTTAGTCATTGGTGCTGAGATCCGAGCAAAATTCTCAATGAAGCGCTAGTAATAACCAGCCAAACCCAAGAAACTTATAATTTCAGTAACATTCTTAGGACTTTCCCACTCCACTACTGCTTTCATCTTACCAGGATCCACCTCGATTCCGGCCTCAGACACTATGTGTCCCAAGAATCCAACTTGCTCAAGCCAAAATTCACAATTACTGTATTTGGCAAACAATTGTTGTTCTCTCAGCCTCTGTAACACCATCCTCAGGTGTTGAGCGTGTTCCTCTTCTATCTTAGAGTAGATCAAGATGTCATCAATAAAAATAATTACCAATTAAGGACATCGTGGAATACTCGATTCATTAAATCCATGAATGCTGCCGGTGCATTGGTTAACCCAAAAGATAACACTAGGAACTCATAGTGACCATACCGAGTCCTGAACGCTGTCTTGGGTATGTCGCCGCTCTTTATCTTGAGCTGATAATAGCCTGATCTAAGGTCTATCTTTGAAAATACCTTTGCACCTTGTAGTTGGTCAAACAAATCATCAATGCGTGGCAATGGATACCGGTTCTTAATGGTTAGCTTATTCAATTCCCGGTAATCGATGCACATACGCAAGCTGCCATCCTTCTTCTTAACAAACAATACTGGGGCACCCCAAGGTGAAACACTTGGGCGAATAAACCCCTTCTCCAATAATTCTTGCAACTGCATCTGTAACTCCTTCAATTCAGCTGGTGCCATCCTGTATGGAGCTTTAGACACTGGAGCTGCTCCAGGAATCAAGTCTATGGCAAATTCTAACTCTCTATCAGGCGATAGATGCATCAGATCATCTGGAAAGACGTCGGGAAATTCTTTAACCACCTTTACCTCTTCTAGAGGTGTAACCTTTGCATCAACATCAAGTACCGATGCTAAGTAACCCTGACATCTACTTTCCAACAACTTTACCGCTTGAAGAGCGGTGACGAGGACCTTTCTAGCCCGTTTCATTTTATCTGCTTGGTATACCAATTCTTTTCCTTCATCATCTGTCACCCTGATTAATTTTTTGGCACACACCACATTAGCTCGATGGGCTGACAGCCAATCCATGCCCAGTATAACATCAAAATTTTACATGTTGAATTTAATGAGATGTGTATCCAATTTCTTCCCACTGATTTCCACTAGGCACGACCCATACACCTCCTTCAACTGTGTAACTTTGCTAGTAGGCATACTAACAATCATCTCATGATCTAGTGTCTTGGGTGACATACCAAGTTTCTCAATAAATCTCCTAGATATGAATGAGTGTGTAGCTCCTGAATCAAACAAGACATAGGATGGTATACCTGATATAGGTAGAATACCTAGTGCAACAATGCATATAAGTACAGAAGGTCATCACTATTTAACGTAAGGAAAATCTTAAACTTAAAATGTACCTGCTACCACTTCCGTGCTAGCCTCAGCTTCCTCAGCTGATAAGGCATACATTCTTCCATGCGGTTGATTTTCTTAAGTTAAGGGAGGTCTGTATACTGAGGGCTGACTGGATGGTAAGGTTGGTCTGACCTGACAGTCTTTAGCATAATTCCCATAGGAGTGGCAAATAAAGCAACGGATCTGAGACGCCGAGACTAGGGCAGGGCCCCTCTGCACTTAACCTGATGCGGATGGAGGTCGGGGTGGCCTGGTGGCTGTAGGCATTGTACTAGTGTTTGGGCGAAAAGATGTAGAGCCCGAACCACCAGCTGGTCGAAGAAGGTAGCCAAATGGCCTATAGGGCTATCTATATGTAGGCCCAGAACTATACGACCCACGGTATACCTTGGATGAATTACCCATGTCCAGAAATGGATTAGTCCTCTTTCACAATCCAGGTGTGAGGGATTGTTCTCCCTTCTGCTTATCTTCCATGGTTTTAGCCTTTTGCAAAATCTGGCAATAATCTGTCAAATCTAAGACCTCGAGCACTGACCCAATAGATGCCTTTAATCCCTTCAGAAATCTTGCAGCCTTTTCTTCAGCTAACCTCATATGCCTAGGGGTAAAATGGAACACGCTTTCAAACTGCTACTGATACTCAAGGATAGTCTTATTCCCTTCAGTTAAGGCCATGAATTCTGTCTCTTTACGGTCTCTGAAGCTACGAGGGTAATGGCTGGCCAAAAAAAACTCCTTGAACTGCTCCCATGTAGGTTCCAGATGTGCATCCAACAATATAGGCTTAGAGGCTTGCCACCAAGAGTTGGCTTCATTCTTGAGTTGCAGTCCCGCACAAATAAGGTTCTGTGCCTCAGTGCACTCAATTACCTCAAATATCTTTTCCAGCTTTTGGATCCACTGGTCCGGCTCTAGAGGATCACTTCCCACCTTAGAGAATGCAAGTGGAAAATTCCTCTTGAAAGATTCCACTACCCTTGACGTATTATTCGTCGGTGGATAATTGAGTGCATATGTTGTATAGTAAGGGTACGGAGGGGGCACCATATACGGAGGAATACTGAGTGACGGAATTGGAGGTGCACCTCCAGCTTGTGGCCCTATATCAGACCCTACAGGTGGGTCTTCTGGAGTGATTATCTAGGGATGTTGACCAGGTTGAGGAAGGTCTAACTATTGCTGCATAGCAGCCATAAATGCCTGCTGCTGCTGAAGCATTTGTTGCTGGAAGGCTTGTTGTGACTGCTAGATTATGGTTGCAACATCACCCGGAGTGATGACCGGTGGAGGATCCGGAAGTGTAATCACAGGTGGGTCCCTTTGTGCCATACCCTGATCAAAGGTTTCTTGAGGTTGTGGGAGTGGGGTTCACCCCACAAAGCGGGACCTTCTAGGATTTGGTGGTCGACCGATCGGACGAGGACCACGTGAGGTACCTCGTGCATTGCCACCGGATCTAGGACGAGGACCTTGCACCTGGAACATACCATACACAAACATTGGTTTAGTACCTTAGAATTTACATCGGCACATAATCATATGCCAACACACGGGGTATTATAGTGTATGATGTCTTGCAGCTAGCCACAGCTTAATCCCGAAAATATAGTGCTAGTGCTCGATAAGTAGGACAATGGTCCCACTCGACTCCCCCTTTTTTTTTAATATTATATTATATATATATATATAGTAATCTCTATAATATAGTAATCTCCTTTTTTCCCTTTTTTTGTGTTTTTCTCCCAACCGGTGGGCTGCCCACCGGCGGGCAGCTTGGGTCGGCCCATCGGTCTGACCCGAGGCGGAAGACGAACAGGGCTTTTAAGCCCCTGTTTCCTCCTTTTCTCCCATTCCTTCTCTTGGCTTATTTGGGGTGATTTTTGGGAGTTTCTTGGCGCGTCCACTCGCGATTTCACTCAACGATTTCTGGATTTTTGGAAGATCCAAGCTCCTTTCACTCTCAAGTAAGTCTCTTCTCCATTTCCCTTCTTAGAACATGTATTTTGGAGTTTGAATCCATTTATACTCCCAAAGCTTGATCTTTTTCATATTTCCTTCCATAGAACAATCATTCCATGAGAATATGATACTTTCTTTGTGATTCATTCATAGTTTTGGGCTTTACTACCCAATCTATAAGAGAAAATCCCAAACCATGCCCTAATTTTCTAATTTGGGGTTTTCTTCTATCTCTACCCTTTTCTCTCCAACTAACAACTCAATGAGATTTCTTATCCTTGGTTCGCACTTACAATGTTGGAGAGATCATGGAAATTTGTATATGCTTGAAATCCCATCTCTTTCTCATGAAAATCCATCTCTTTTCCATGAAAACCCATCTCTTTTGTATTGGGTTTCTTTAAAAAAAAAATTTGGGTTTCTATGATTCTCTTCACATCATTTCATACTTGTGGACAACTTAAATCTCTTTCATTCCTTGCACCTCAATGTCATAATAGAAGATTTCTTTTCATAATCTTGATTGTATAATGATAGGCATTTCATTCATAGACATGTAAGCTTCAAGCCTTACACTATTATGGGACTTTTCATTTTCTTAGATTGAACTTGCACATTGAGATTTGGGGTTTTCCATCATTTCTCACTTGTCGTGCTTTATACACCTTTATTACGTTTCTATTTTGCAATGTGCTAGTGGATATCATGTTTTGGGGACTTCCTCCCTCTTCATTTCTCCATGGTTTATCCACTTCTCTTTCTATCATAATCCACATTATGTGTTTAGGTGCTTTTACATGTGCTTGCTCACCCATCTATTTGTTTCCTTTGTTATTCCTCATCCTTACTTATCATTATTTCTTCTCTTTTCTTACTAGGATGTCTTCTCGCAAGGGCAAGGAACCCCGCCTCCTCTTTCAATCGACGTAGGACCACCACTTCTAAATGAAAAAGTGTAAGGACTAGTTCCCCAGCCCTCCGCACAAGGCGACAAGGAAACGCCCCCATCGATCCTTTAGACTATGATGAGGGACTCTTCCAAAGTTTGGAGGTGGCAACCAATTGGCAGACCTTTCTAAAGAGGCCTGTGATGATGGAGAAGACCGTGGCAATTAGTGACTTCAACAAGATTCAACTTCAAGAGAGATTTACTGCACTGAGTTGGCAGTCCATCCTCAACATCGATCGTCCATGCTATAAACAACTGGTTCGAAGATTCTACTGCAATTTGGAGGTCTCTTACCAATATAGGGAGTACACAATCACCAGCATGGTGAAGGGGGTGAACATTCGCTTGACAGTGGACACCCTAGCTAGTATTTTAGACATTTCATCAGTTGGGCATCAATTCTATAGTCCCCCAAGGAGTAAGCCCGTGGGCCCATCCTTAAGTTCGGAGACGCAGGACCACATTTACGAGACCATTTGTGGCAGCAAGGAGCATTCGAATTTTGAGACAACATTTTACCCGGAGGTTCGTGTATTTGCTCGCTTGGTTCAGTTTAACTTACTCCCTATAGGAGGTCACCGGAACCAAGTATGCTTCATGGCGGCCTACATAGCCTTTTACATCTATAAGGCCTTGAAGGGAGGTGCCGAGCACCTATGCTTGCCCTACATTATACTCAAGACTATGGAGCATCATACCACACACCCTGAGGATGGAGGTTTTCCATATGGTAGGATCCTCACCAAGATCTTTGAGTTATTTGGGGTGGATTTGAGTGGTGAGGAGGGAAAGACCCCAGCTAACAAGTTTGACAGGGGAAACCTACAAAGGATGGGTCTCCAAGCTTTTACGGATGTACCTCAGAGAGCAGGAGCTCAAAGAGGTAAGGACAAGAGGAATGCCCACAGGGAGAATGTCCCCATGGAGGAGGAAATTAGTGAGGAGGATGAGGATTATGTTCCTCAATTCGAGGAGGAGGACTTTCTGGGTGAGGATAACCTCGAGGAGGAGCCTTTAGATTCAAGAGATGCTGATCCTGACTTTGCGAGGGCTGCAGGCCCACATCATAGAGTCCCACCACCTGAGAGTGGTGCATTTGATTTTGAGAGTATGATGACTACTATGAGGGACTTAAAGGAGGGGCAAGATCAACTTCTGAGGAGACTAGATGAGAGTGCTACTAGAGAGGAAAATATCTTAGAAAGGCAGGCTACATTAAAGAGTTCCTTCCTAAGATTAGGCGAGGATTTGGACACAATAGCCAACGTTATTTCAACGGATTTTTCCTGACTCCAGAGGGATGCATAACTAGTGAACTCAAGGTTTGATTACTACGACCGTCGGCTCAATGTTAGATCGAGGCCTAGGAGGGATGGAGTAGTAGAGTTGGATAATGACGAGGGTCTCTGAGGACTTAACTCGCCCATCTAAGTTAGCTTTTTACTTGTCTCTATGTTGTTTATATTATTTTTTTTTTTGTTCTTTTCTCTGTAATTGGACTTGCTAGTATGGTGTTATGTTGTTGTTGGTGACTTGTTGTTTGTTTTGTATACCTGATGACTTATTGTAATTTAGTTGTAACAATGTTAGTTAGCCTTTATCAATTATGCCTATTTGTATATTTGTTGTCTATCATGTGCTTATGTGTGAAAAATTTGAGAAATATTGTTTTAGCGTCGTTATGCTGCTGAAATTTCGTTAAATATGTACTCGATGGGTTATGAGATCAAATAACTAATGTTTTATTTATTCCAAGCAAACTTTCTCGAAAGCATACCAGGAAATGCAATAATTAATGCAACCATTTTTTTTTTTACTTTTAACTCTTTAAAGCTTTTACATTTACCCAATCCCATTTCCTATTTTAGATTCTATGGGGTCTAAATGGTATGCTGTGAGTGGATAGAGCATCACGCTCTGATACCACCGTTGTCACACCCCGTTTGCACAGAACCGGACCGGTGACCGGGTTAACTCCAGTTAACCCAAACCAATCAGGATCATCTGATACAGTACCCAACCACAGCATACACACATCTAAGATAAACGTTCAAAAGTTCAGCAGAAGACTTAATTTACCTGTAAATACCCTAATATACTTGATACCCAAATTGTAATATATAGATAAATATATATGGGCCCACAGGCATAATATTTACACAAAAAGAATAACAATTCACGTATCAAGTACACAAAAAGGGGTCGGTCAAAAAGAATAAAAAAGTAAAAGTTTGTACGACGTCAATGCTGCGGTCCCGCAGCACAGCCCTCGCACGTGCAATCCGTACCGTGCTCATACTCCTCGGGGACCCACCAATCCTCCTCGGAAAACTCAACTGTGGGGCCCGACCCTTGATCTTCAGGTTGATGACCTGTAAAATCATCTAAAAGGGGTGCGCACGTGGGATGAGCTCACTAGCTCAGTAAGTGAAAAGGACCACACAACAATCACATCCATATGCACTACATGCTATACAATTCATTTTAAACCTCATCCACCTAAACATTACTAAGTCTTTGGTTTAGTGCTACTACAACCACAGTTCGGGTATACTCTAGGTACGAGCCATGAACTCCATCCCGTGACACGCCCATAGGGCTGTCGGAGAAGGCCCACTGTGAGTACTCAGAAAAGTAAAGCATGCCAACCACCGGCTCTCAACATAAAAGTAAATGACAGAAAGTAAAGGTGCTGACTCCAGTAATTTAAAAGCAGTACGATTGGCCCTCTTGAATATACCACTGAGGTTGCCGACTGTCCTAATGACCACCCAGGTGTATGTCTAACCGCCACAGTGACCCGACATCCGCTACCACTACTTCCCCCCAAGTGATAATCTAACATCTCAACCCCTGTTGGGAAGGGTCATAGCGTGGGGAGATGATAATCCTAAACCGCATGCTCCTATATGACATAGTACGATTGCATAGTGCCATCGCGTCCCATTCCACAGGCCACAGTGAGCGGTGTATGTCTAACCGCCACAGTGACCCGACATCCGATACAATTGAATGATGCCAAACAAGCTTTAAAATAAAGTCAAACGTCTTCTCCCCACTTACCTGTTGTGTCACAAGAAACGTAAATTTTGGTGAACCTATCATAAGTGAATGGGGTTAGCATTTCTCCACTTTGTGGTTAAAACTAACAAGATTCGATGGTTAAATCATGTTTAGAATCATAAAAGAAGGTTGCACGTCCGTTTTGGGTCGGACAGCCCACAGAGGGTCGGTCCTCTCAAGCGGGTAGGTCGGCCCGTCGGTCGGGACCGAAGGCCTGCCCTCACAGGTGGGCCCCCTCAGGCGGACTTTGGGGCCCACCGATCCCAGCCCACCTATGAGAGCAGAAAAATGCCTTTTTCCTTGAAACTTTCCCCAACCCTTGGGGAATCAAATGGGGCTTTTCTAATCCCATTTTCCACACATTCAAGGTCTTAGAAGATGGTTCTAACCTAGATCTAAGTTAGATTTAAGGATTGAGAAGCCATCCTACCTTCTTTGCTCAAGAACTCCTTTCAAAACCCCAAAATCATTTCTTAGCTCAAGAAATCACCAATGCTTCTCCAACCTTGTAAACACTTCTTCAAATCCTTCAAAATCAACGCATAAACCATTTATTAAACCTTAAATTCATCATCTCAAGTGGGATTTACAAGATCTCAAGAAACTCTACCCAAAACAAGGGTTTTACTTGGGTTTGGTGAATGTTTAAGAAGCATAGCCTTTGCTCACGTCAAATCGTAGATCTCGTGTTGGGGATCACTCTTCCGGCTTCGGAATGGGAAGATCAAACCTTGGCGCCACTTAAATCCATTTCTTCTTCCTCTTCCTTCCCCTTTCTTCTTCTTCGTTCTCTTTTCTCCCTTCTTTTCTCTCTCCTCTTTACTCTTCTCACCAAACTCCTTAATGTAATAAATGAGAAAATGAAAACACAATAAACGTTATTTACACCTTTTTAAAAATTCCATTAACCACATGGGTGGGTCACACAGGTGGGCAGATGCGCCCACCTATGACCACCCACCTGAGGGCCGAAAGTTGGCCAACAAGTGGGATTTTGATGGAATTCAAATCTCGGTATGTATCTCACTCTCGACACAGGGTATATTATACGTATGCATTTTAGGATACGGCTACATACCAGTATTATCCATACATGGCCTTATGATACGTGCATATGCATAGCTTGGGTACACCCGTCTCCTCTGGCACTGACTCGGACTTGTCTGGCCAACTTATGTTCAAAGTCACCCTTGCCATCATGGTCCATAAGGAACCCGCATTAACCCTCTCTGGTTTGGGTCCTGCATGGTTAAACCGGGTCAACTGTGTAATTAGACCGGGTTTAAAAAGTAAGGTGTCACACTTAGGCTAGTTAGGATTTCTAGCTTTCAGTATTTTATTTCATGAAATGGTATAAGCTTATGTAATCAAGTTCTTGATGAAATGGATTTAACACCTATGCTTGTCTCCTACTTGTGAAATTCTATTAATTGTTGTCTTTGAGATTTTTATTCAAGTTCTAATTTCCATAATGCATAGTTTGGTTGAGATTGTGAGTTAAGGTAGAGCTTCATGCTCTGATACCAAGCTATCACACCCCACTTCCAGTAAACCCAACTTACCACTAGGAATACCGGTGGTGTGAGTAAGACATATACCTATCTTACAAATCTACCAGGATCTCTGATCGTAGTACCTTAATATTTCACAATCTCACATCACAAACGAACCAAAAGTAGAAGAATCAGAGTATAATAGCAGAATCATCAATAAAATGGGAAAATATCTAATGATAATATAATATCCATAACCAAGTTATTCTATTATAATTATCCAAGATTTATAAACTTAAATCCCAAAATATACAATCCACAGTCTATATCAAAAGGATCAAAAGTACATTGCATAACTCACGGTGCAGCGTAAACACAATGATCATAAGCACAGTCCTGATCATGCTCCTTCGCTTCTGGTATCCACCTATCGCTCACAACGTACTTTGACCCAAAGGATACTGGGTCACACGCCATCGGCACCATAGTACCTACATCATCATCTAAAAAGGGATGTATACGTGAGGTGAGCTTTCCAACTTGCTCAATGAAGGGTGGGGTTCATACACATCCAAGCATAGCATTTGCATAAGTAATTATGATGCATAATTACAGAAAATAAACATAGTCCACGAAGCTCGTGATGAAATTCATTTATTTTACTATCCACCTAACAATACAACTAAGTCTAGTAAATGGTACTACGGTACATTAGGTTGTATCCCTCGTCTTTAAACTGTCATCGACTACATAGGGATACAAATCCTAGCAGTGAATAGAAGCCTTCCAGTCCCCGTATGCATCCATGGGTCACTCAGTATACCCCTAATAACCCCCTCCTAGCAGTCACAACACTGGTAACACATCGGCCACACTAGACAAGTTTCTACCTCCTGTAACAATTACATCGTATCGCGGGTGTGGTATTCCGGAAAAACACAATCGAACATACCACAATGGATTATCCAACACCTTTACCCCTGTTGGAAAAATTTTGTAGCATAGGGAGTGATACCTAACCATAAATATTCTACATGCCTTCACAGTGATACAGTTAGTATGAATTATACGATACCAGTAACACATCAGCCACAAAGTGTAATCCATCTCTAAGTACAGTCCCGGGGTACACGATATCGGTAACACCTAGGCCACAAAGTGTAACCTGCAACCATTTACCTAATCTAGCATGCATAGTAACAGTGAGTATGGATTATGTAACACCGATACCAATCATCGGCCATGAAGCATATCCATTTCCAAATGCAATCTCGGAGTACACGATACCGGTAAAACATCAGCCACAAGGTGTAATCTGTGACTACAACTAACTCTAATGCACATAATCAATGCATAAATGCAATAAGTATACGATAATCACGACACCGGTACCACCTCTGCCACGCTGGATTCCATCTGATACATACAACAAATATTGGGCGATTATGGTACCAGTACCACCTCAGCCACACCGGATACCGCCATACATTTCCACAACATTTCATATCAATTAAATAAAAATGCAACATGTGATAGCATACCATCATCATTTGAGCAATTCAAAAATCATGTAAAGATATATTCATGTTAGCAATTCTACATAATTAAATATTCTCAAAATAAAAGCAATCCATCCCTCACCTTGATTATGCTAGTATGAATTAGGAGGTTAAAGTATGGCCACCCATCGTTCAACTCAAATTTGACCTCGGGCTCGTGTGCATCATCATTCTAGACACAAAGGTAACCGAACATCAATATATGTCAAAAACATCGGGAAGGTCCCACATGGGTCACCCCCAAAGGGTACAGGCAAAGTTCCCTAGTGACAGCAATGTCACCGGAAACACCCACAAGAAACAGACATTGTCCACTGGAAATATCAGTGTTGTTTGTGGTGGACATCATAGAGAGCTCCTAAGGCTCAGGAGTTCATCGAAAACATCCCACTGAAAGCAGGCCAATGTTTTCGGTGGCTTGTTTCTGGTGGTAGTACAGTAACTGCCTAGGTGAATTGGGGCTTTTCAGCTCGGGCCCAATCACTGGGATTTATTTCATCGAGTTTGTGGGGGATTCTCCTACCATCACTATAAGCTAATAAAATCCCAATTTCACTGAGTTGTTTGGGAGATACATCGATCAAATGATCAAAACCTTAGTCATTTGGCCAATCTTGTTGTCAGAGCTCACCGGACTAGGTTTGAGCTCTGTAATGGAACCGGGGACATGAAATATGCATTCCCTGAGCTCAACATGGTTTGTGCACTAAGATTCCACCTAAACCTAGCTTCACCTAGGTCAAAATGAAGAGAGAGAGTAGTAGAAGAGATTGTACTTACTTCTAGTAGAGATTATGGCAACTAGGTGGCAGCTGACACCAAGATAAGCCCTTCCCCCTCTTTTTCCTCTTCTTCTTCCTTCCTCTCCTCTTTCTCTCCTCTCCTACATTGAGCACAAGTGAGAAATGAGGAAATGAATCCTCATTTCCACTTATATGGTAAAAAAGACCTTAGGGTCTATTTGGATGTACCCTATTCGGTCCGATCGGGTTAATCCGACTTCCAAACCACGAGAACCAGACTACTTAGGTCCATAAAGTGCTCTTGTCACGAAAAAGGTGTGGATGATGATTTGGGATCATCCGGGGCTATCCACGATGTGGGTGGTGGGTCCAACAGGCATCAGAACCCAACCAGCAACCTGTTTGGCCACCGAAAATAGCCCATAGGAAGCAGCCCCAGTGTATCTGGTGGCATATTTCCGACGATCAAGGTAGCAGACTATCTTGACTGCTTGCTATCCACCAGCTGGCCTCACACGGGTAGTTACCCTTGGCCATACTCATGGTCTTCCGGTAATGTTGGTTCGTGTCAGTATTCATGTGTGGGGAGTCAGATCACTTATTGTCGGGGATTTGAAGGTATGAATCCCCTCCAGTTGGACTAGCAAGCGATGTACGAACACGTGGGCTCATCTCTTCCCCTTTGGCAATGGGCGGCCACGAACCAAAACCTGGATGTACTTCCAATATCCGGTCCGAAACCAATCACAACAGTTCAAATGTGTAACATTCCCCCCACCTTACAAGAATTTCATCCTAGAAATTGAACATTCCTGGTAAATCAAACAATACAGGATACTGCTTCAACATCTCATCTTCCCGCTCCCAGGATGCTTTTTATTCGGGGTGGTTCATCCATTTCACTTTGATGAAGGAAATAGTGTTGTTGCGGAGAACATGGTCCTTCTGGTCAACAATCTTCTCCGAATACTCCACGTAGGTAAAATTCTCGTCCAACTCACGGGGTATGTAAGTCAAGACATGAGTGGGGTCGAGAATTTACTTCCTCAACATAAATACATGGAAGACATCATGTGTACCCTCCAACTCTGGTGGTAAAGCTATCCGGTAAGCTACTAGTCTGATTCTTTTCAGTATATCATACGGTCCCATAAACCTTAGACTCAGCTTTCCCTTTTTGCCAAACCGCATTATCCCTTTAACTGGAGAGATCCATAAAAACACTTTATCTCCAACTCTGAATTCTAGATGCTTTCTCCTAACATCTTTATAGCTCTTTTGCTTAGACTGAGCTACCTTAATCCTCTCTCTGATCACATTCACCTTTTCACTAGTAGCCTGTATCAAGTCTGGACCTAGAATATGCCGCTCACTGACCTCATCCCAATAGAGTGGAGTCCTGCACTTTCTGCCATACTGTGCTTCAAACATGAACATTTCAATGGTGGCCCGATAGCTATTATTATAGGAGAACTCAATAAGGGAAATGTGCTCATCCCAACATTAACTCATATCTAAGGCACACACTCGAAGCAAGTCCTCTAATGTTTGGATAGTCCTTTTCGACAGACCATAGATCTGTGGGTGAAAAGCTATGCTGAAATTCAACTGTGTGCTCATAGCCTTCTGTACACATGTCTAGAACTTAGAAGTGAATCTGGGATCTCGATCAGAGATAATACTAACGGGTACACCATAAAACCTGATGATGTTGTTAATATACAACTTGGCCAACTTGTCTACAGAAAATGTGACCTTGATTAGGATAAAGTGAGCTACTTTGGTTAAGTGGTCCACAACTACCCAAATGGCATCCATACCCTTCTATGTACGGGGTAAGCCTATAATGAAGTTCATGGTAAAATTCTCCCATTTCCACTCTAGAATAGGTAGTGACTGTAATAACCCATGGGGCCTTTGTCTTTCAGCCTTGACTTGTTGGCACGTGAGGCATCTAGATACATGCGTGGCCACGTCATTCTTTATTCATTTCCACCATTAGGAGCCCTTGAGGTCCTTGTACATTTTAGTGTTGTCGGGGTGAATGTAGTATGGAGAGCTATGTGTCTCTCTAAAAAATGTGTCTCTCAAATCACCATCACTAGGCACACATAACCTTCCTTTGAACTTGAGAATCCCGCTTTCAATTACAAGGAAATCTGGGTCTTTCTGGGTTCCTCCCTTGCATTCTACTATCAGCTTCTACAGCTCTGCATTAGTACCCTGAGCTATAATGATCCTATCTACCAGACTCGATTGTACCACCAATGTAGATAGTGACAAGGTGACACCTTCCACTAGTAGCTCCAAATCCAATTTCTTGGCCTCCTCTATTGGATGCTCATTGATGGTCAATGATGCAAGCGTCAGTGATTAGGATTTCTGACTAAGTGCATCAGCTACCACATTGGCCTTCCTAGATGATAGTGGATAGTACAGTTATAATCCTTCATCAATTCTAACCAACGCCTCTGTCTCATGTTGAGCTCCTTCTGGTTGAAGAAGTACTTGAGGCTCTTATAGTCATTGTAGATCTCACTCTTCTCACCATACAAGTAATGTCTTCAGATTTTTAGTGCTAAAATCATTGCTGCCAGCTCCAAGTCATAGGTGGGGTAGTTCTTCTGATAATCCTTCAACTAGTGGGATGCATAAGTAATGACTTTCTCGTGTTACATCAGTACACAACCCAATCCTAGCTTGGAGGCATCACTATACACAACCATTCCGCCTGTATCGGTCAGGATAGTAAAAATTGGAGTTGATACCAACCTTTGCCTTAGCTCCTTGAAGCTCTTTTCATAAGCATTAGACCTCTCAAACTTCACTCCCTTACGTGTGATTTGGGTCATTAGTGTAGCAATGCGGGAGAAGTTCACAATGAACCTCTTGTAGTATCCGATCAATCCCAAAAAATTACATATGTATGCTACACTCTTAGGAGTCTCCCATTCTGGGACTGCCTTCACCTTGCCTGGGCCAACCTCTATACCCTTGTCTGAAACAATGTGGGCTAGGAATGCCACTTGTGACAACCAGAACTCGCATTTGCTGAAATTGGCATTGAGTTGCTTCTCTCAGGCGTTGTAGTACTAATCTCAGGTGAACAACATGTTCCTCTGTAGTTTAGGAGTAAACCCAAGATGTCATCAGTGAATACAATCACAAACTTGTCTAAAACATCCTGGAATACCCGGTTCATCAAATCCATAAATGCAGCCGGTGCATTGGTCAACTCAAGTGACATCACCAAGAACTTATAATGTCTATACCTTGATTTGAAGGCCATCTTGCTAACATCACCATCCTTGATCCTGAGCTGGTGATAGCTCGATCTAAGGTTAATCTTGAAAAATACCTTAGCACCCTGCAACTGATCAAATAAATCATCTATCCTTGGCAAAAGATACTGGTTCTTGATGGTTAGCTTGTTAAGCTCGCGGTAATCAATGCACAGCCTCATACTTCCGCCTTTCTTCTTGATGAACAATATCGGTGCTCCCCATAGAGACACACTAGGTCTAATGAATCCCTTCTTCAGAAGATCTTAAAGTTACACCTACAGTTCCTTTAACTCTGTGGGGGCTATGCGGTAAGGGGCTTTTGACGCTGGTGTCAAAGTCGGGGAGTAGATTTATAGTAAACTCTCTCTCAGTCCGGGGGTAAACTTGTCAAGTCATCCAAAAATACATCGGAAAATTCCCTTACCACATTTAGCTCGGTCAATGGCCTAACCTTTATCTCAACATCCATCACAGATGCTAAGTAGCCTTGATATCCTTTACCCAGTAGCTTCTTCATCTGAAGTGCTGAATGATAACCTTCTTGGGTTTCTTGGGCTTATCTCCTTGAAAAACAAACTCATCATTGTCACGAGGTCTGAAAATGATCATCTTTTATGCACATAGCACATTAGCTTTATATGCAGACAACCAGTCCATCCCTAGAATCACGTCAAAGTTGGTCATATCCAACTTGATCAAGTGAGCATTCAACTCATGTCCACCTATGGTCACTGGACAAAGCTCATATACATAGTTCAGACCTACTACACTTCTTGTAGGGGTACTCACTGCCAAACATTGAGTCAGTCCCTTGGGTGGAATTCCCATCTTCTTTATAAATTCCGATGACACAAATGAATGCAAGGCTCCTGAGTCAAATAACATATGTGCATGCAATAATGATATCAATAATGTACCTGTCACTACACTGGGTGTAGCCTCTGCATCCTTTGTGGTCATAGCAAATACCCTTCCCTGTGGTCTCTAGCCATGTGGGGGTTGTGTTGGTCTAGGTGCTGCATATTCCTATTGGGGCCTAGGTGGTATAGTATATGGTGCATCACCTGACCTCCGATGGGGGCATATCCTCACTAGATGGCCCGATTGATCACAATGAAAACACCTTAGTCTCGATTCTGTAGATTAAGATACGATACTAGAATGGGAGGACTGGGAAGTCTGACTAGCTTCGGGCTTTCTGAATTGTACCGGAGTTGGGTTGATATAAAGCACTCGAAAGGGCTTACTACATCCCATGGAATCAGTAGAGCCCATAGGCCTCTTTCCCATTCCCTGTTGGGTTGAGAAATTATCTCTACGCCGATCTTTAATAGATTTGGCCACTTGGACCACCTCGACATACGTCTGCAGTTTCAACCCAACAATGGTTGACCTAATACCTAGCCTCAACCCTTTCTCAAACTCCTTGGCCTTAGCCCTATCCCGTCGGAGATGCTCAGGAGCAAAATGGAATAGCTCCTCAAAATGATGCTGATACTCAAGCATAGACTAGGACCCTTGCACCAATTAGGAGAACTCGCTCTCTCTCCTATCCTGGAAGCTTTATGAAAAATAGTTCTCAAAGAAGGCCCTTTAAAGTCCACGAGCAATCGGAGTTTAATGAAAAAAAGTTTGAATTCGGATTTTTTTAACCTATAGGCGCTTAACAAGACAATGTTATGTGAGAATATGAAAATATGAGTTAATTTAAAACTCAACGCCCAACGATTTGTTATAACGTTGGTAGAAAGTACAACATTATATGAGAATATGAAAATATGAATTAACTCAAAACTCAACCCCCGCCGATTTGTTATAATATTGGTGGAGATTACAATGTTATGTATGTACATAGCTGTGTTTGATGATAGAAGACAATGAGGATGAGATCATAGAGTTACAATGTAAGCATATATGAGTTTCATATACAAAAAGTTCCTATTAAATCAATGGTTAGAGATCAGGGAACTTGTGACAAGTCTACGGTATAGGAGGTGTGTGTTTGCCTGAGGAGCATTTCATATTGTGTTTTAATCACAAACATTAACTGAGTAGTAGATAAGAGTTAAATCATGATTATGTAATATCATACTATTATATAAGTGCATGTACTTATGCTTCGTGGCTCATCTTTTTTTGAACTATTTCACATTTCTTATTTATTTAAATACCTTATCTTCTTCACTAATTTTTTTTGTCAATCTTTTTTATTTTTCTAATATTATTGGTACCCTTTATATTTTTATATTTTTATTTTTTAAATATTTATTGAAAAAAAATCTATCTTTTAAAATTTTCTCTGATCTATTTCATTTATAATATTATTTGTTTCCATCTATTAAAAAATATATATACTGTAGATACCTTACCAATAAAAATTGTTAAAATTTTCCATTTTTAGTTTCAGCATGATATATTCTCCCTCTCTCTCCTTTGCATTTCCTACTTCTCTCCCTTCGTTTTCCCTCTCTCTCTGTGTAATTGCAAGCAGACAAGGGTGTTCAATTGACTTTGAAGAAGGGTGTTGGTAGGGAAATCAAAACTTTGTCATAAGGTATTTCTGTTTTTATCAAGTAAAGTGAAATTGTCGCTATCAAATATGTAAGCATGTTTTAGATAAAATTTTCTTCTGGATCTTTTTGTGTGGGTTATAGGATCAATGTTCCAGCACTACTAAGAAGCAAGAACCAGGCCTAGAAACTTCAAAACTGAACATAGAGCTCTCTCCCTCTCTTGTTTCTCTCCTTCAATCCAGGTTCTTGACAAAATCAAACAAATTTTTCTTGGTTTCTTCTCCTCTTCAAGAGATCGAAGTAGAGTGACAGAATAGATAGAGATGGGTAATATTTAGTACTCAAAGAAATATTTCAATGATATTTATGAGTACAGCATGTCGTTCTCCCTCCTAAAGTGACCAAACTGCTCCCAAAGAGTTGTCTTCTTTTGGAAAATAAGTGGCGAGCGATCGGACTTCAACGAAAAAAATTTTGAATTCAAATTTTTTTACCCTATAGAATGCTTAACAAGACAACGTTATATGGGAATATGAAAATATGAGTTGACTTAAAACTCAACACCCAACGGTTTGTTATAACGTTGGTGGAAAGTACAATGTTATGTAAAGGTTTGAACACAGGGATTTTTTTATCCTATATAACATTTAATAAGACAACGTTATATGAGATAGGATAGGAAATATACAAGGAGGAGAGAGAGTGTCTAGCGATTTCGGGGGAAGGGATTCTGCCAATGAGGAAGATGGTGATGGAGGTGCTAGGGAGTCTCTAGATCGAGGTCTAGAGATTCTCACCCAAGATGGTTTACCAGAGGTTGCTGTGCCTAAACGATCTTATGCGAAGGTTTTGAGAAATTCTTTATGGCCTGCGATTGACTCGCTTCCTGAACCTATCCAGGCAGGAAACATTCGTCGTATAGCCATTCCCCAACTAGATTATGAATCCAAAAGGCAAAACTTTCATTTTTCTTTGATAGGGAGAGTGAATTTCTGTCTGATTTCACTCGATGCTTTGAGGGGAGGAGGCGTGTGTCAACTGGAAGCTCAACAAAGGTGTGACCTTCGACATTGGAAGCCTAATTTCAATATCCATGAAAAGTAGATTTTCACAAAACTCGTTTGGGTTCATCTTTCGGATCTTCCTCTAGAATACTGGCATAAGAACATTCTATTATCAATTGCAAAGGCGGTGTGACATCCTGTGGCCTTAGACCAGAGGATAAGGGAAGGTCTTCTGGGGTGCTTTGCAAGGGTGCTCGTCGAAATTGATATCTCTGAATCGACTGTGAGGATTGATGAAGCCCAGGTCAAAAGATTAGAACCAGGTACTAATAAAGTTATTGGTTTCAGTCAAAAAGTGGTGTATGAGGACATTGTTGAGAGATGTGGGTACTATAGGCGAGTGGGTCACCAAGTATCATCGTCGATTGAAGAAAGCAGAGGGCGCGAAGCAGTCTACCAAGGACCACGCCATTTCCATTCTAAGGGTGGTGGTCGTGGAAGATGGAGTTAACTTGGCATGGGTTGACTCGGTGGGTGAGTTTCCAAAGTCAAATGGGGATACTCTTCATGCTAATAATATTGTTTCCGATTTAGGGAATCCTCACGATTGGGGGTATCCAAATATTTTTGGAAACGCAGTTCCAAACAAGGTAGGAAAGAAGACTATCACGGTAGGGACTGGCGCTAATTTTGAATTTCAAAATTTGGTGGAGAAGGATCTCCAAGATCTGATGGAAAATATCTTAGTTAATAGGTCGGGTTCGGGCTCCGATTATGGTACCTCTGATAGGGACTTGGTTCTTTCCTGCCCACCCATTGAAGAAAGGGACCATGACGTCGTGATTGGGTCGCTGGGCGATACTCAGGGCACTGATCTCAGACCCTTTACCTGTGGTGGCCAGTCATGGTCGTGGTGGTGCTAACCAGGTGGGGCGGCAACCTCCACCTCTAGTGGAGTCTCATGTGGAGCATATTGCCCCCTCTATTCCTGCTATGGAATGCTCAAGAGGTTTTCTCTCAATCGTGCATTCAGAGTTTGAGTGCAGTGGATAGGGAAGCCCTGTTAAGGGTGAAGGATAATAGAGGGAAGGCGGTGGCTAGAAACCAAAAGAGGAAGGGTGGTGGTCAGGAAAAAAATCCTGACAAGCATCCTATAGCAAATTAGTGATCCATGCGGGTCTTTTTGGAATATTTATGGTGTGAGAAAGGCTGCTAGTAAAAGGGCCTTACGAATGATGGTGAAGGAGCATTTCCCAGAGATTTTATGCTTGGCTGAACCAATGGTTCAAGTACATAGATTTTATGCTCTGTTTTTCAATAAGCTGGGTTATTCTATTGATTTTATTCACAATAGTAGGCAGAACAAAGTTCTGAATTTATGGATTATATGGAAGCGTGGTATTTTCCGTCCAGTAGTTACTGGAATGTCAGAACAATATATCTCTATTGAATGTGACTGGCCTGGAAGCACGGTAGGTCTATCCTTTGTTCTTGCGAGTTCATTCAACATGGTGCTTCACCAATTATGGTTGGAGTTGGAGTCACAGGTTTCTTCTATGATCCCATGGTTTGTTCTTCGTGATTTCAATGCTATTTGTTTTCTAATGAAAAAAGGAAGCTTGGTAATTTTAATCTCGGTTCTACAGCTAAGTTCCTTGCGATGATCGATGCTTGTATGTTATTTCCAGTTTCATCTACTGTGAAAAAAATTTACCTAGAAAAATAATAGGAGGGGTCATGTTGCAGCTGTTTTGGATCAAAGCTTTTACAATAAAAAATGGATTAATTTTTTCAGAAATGTTATGCAGCATGTTTTGTGTAATTCGGTATCAGATCATGCTCCATTGCTTGTGTGTTCTGATATTGTTCCTAAGCCAAACAACATTCCATTCAGATTCCATGGATTCTGGATGGAAAATGAAAATTTTCTCCCAATGGTTGAGGAGGCATGGAAGGTGCAGTTAAGAGGTGACCCTATATATATTCTATCTGTGAAGTTGAAGAAAGTAAAGGGAATTTTATAGGCATGGGCACGTGACTTATTTCCAAATCTAAATTTGGAGGTGGAAAATGCTACGAAGGATTTGAAAACGATTCAGGACTCAATTGAAGAATCAGGGATGTCTGATGACCTTTTCAATAAAGAGGTTGATGCAAAACCGGCTTTATTGACTGCAAGTCGTAGACAAGAGGCTCTATGGGCTGAAAAGGCGAAGCTAAGGTTGGTGAAAAATGGGGACTGAAACTCAAAGCTTTTCTACCTTTCTGTGAAGCTGAGGAGCTGAGGAAGGCTAGAAACCAGATTTCTGCTTTAAAGAGGGAGGATGGGTCTTGGGCCTTGGATCAAAGGGGTATAACTGAGTATATCGCTTCTTTTTTTGAGAGATTCCATGAGCCAACCAGTATCACAGAGGCTGAATACAAAGAAGGTGAGAGGATGTGATCCACCCGCTCAAAGTCTCTCTGGAGAATCTATACAGTGGTATAGTGAAGAAAATTTATCTCTAGAGGAATGTGATTTCCTCATTTTCTTTTTTTCTTCAAAACATTCTTTTAAGTACCACATGCCTCATGTTCTTATAAAAGAGAATGGGCTTTAGTGTACATCATGACTTTGTTTTTCTTCCCTCTTTGTGGCTCCCTATAAGAAATATAAGAGTTGAAAACTCTGAAATATTATCTCACATTCACAATTATAGACATAGAGAGTGCGATATGGACCTGAAAGAACTCAACCTCATAAATCGGCTTACAAATTTAGGGGGACCAAAGACCATATAAATCCATTTCAATTTCCTTTAGAAATCGATATGGGATCAGTCCCCCATATGTCTGATATGGAACTGTAAAAAAAAGAGCAAGCAAGCAAGTGCGGCGATATTGATAATGGAAAAAGAAATAAGAACATCCACAATCTTTTTTTCTTCTTCTTCTTCATTATTTCTATTGTGCTAATTAGAAATAAGAGACAAGATGAGTATGAACCAACTTATTGATGACAAATAAACCATCATTTTCGTTGAAAAAAATATTAAACTCGATTTCTTCACCCGTTTTAAGGTTTAACATGACAAGCACTATGTTGGATTTACTATACAAGGACTAAGAGACTTATATATGAAAGCAAAAGACTTTTCACCCCTGATAAAATTTGGGAGAATTTTTATATACCTTGATTCACCCCCTCAGTTTTAACTTGAAAATAACAAATAATATTAGGGCCGATTAATTCTATATCATCATTATCCACACTCTTATTCTTCTTATTATCATGCTCTTCAATTATTTTTATTCTTATTAACAGTAAGAGATATGATTACTACGAAACAAGTTATCCATAATGAAAAACCTATTAATTAGTAGGAAAAAAATTTGAACTCTACTTCTTCACCCTTGATAGCTTTAAACAATACAATCGTTATGTTGATATATGAAAATAAGGGTTAACTCAAAACTCAAGTGGGGGTCACCAATAAATAGAAATCACTCCCAAGTTCAAAATGTATTAACTATTATTTAGTTGAAATGTTTTTTGTTGTTAACTAGTATTAATCCTATATTTTCACTTTCATTAATCAATGTATTTGTTTACATATATTTAAAAGGTAACATCAAGCAGGTAGTTGTCATAAAGTAGAAGTTGACCAAGGCAAGAACTATAGAGTTTGAGATGAGTGATAAGTATGAAAGATAAGATAAATGCGGGTAGTTGGGTCAAAGTCATAATTCTAGGGAACTGATCACACAAATCATATAGCAAAATTAATCTAGGAACTTATTGCACAAGCGTATAGATTATTATAATAAATTGTATTTACAAGGAGTTGATGTAACGCTCCAGCCCCATTAACCTTGCACAATATTGTCTTCTTTGGCTCATGGGCCTTAAAGCTTTAAATGTGTTCTACCATGTTAAGGAGGCTAGAGGTTATTAACTAGCCCAGTAATCTCTCCCTAAGCGATGTCAGACTAAAGTTTGCACACCCTCCCAAATCCCCTGGTACTTGTTGTATTCTTGGTGGGGAAACCTCACCAATCTCCCAGGCAGGTCTGGTACTTACCATATTCTTGAGTCATTACACTTTCTCCCTTTGGGCACAGCCTCCCTGTTGTGGCCCCATATGCTGTCAGGGTCAACTCTGATACCATTAGTAATGCCCCGACCCCATTGACCTTGCACAATATTATCCTCTTTGGCCCATGGGCCACAAGGCTTTAAAATGCTTTGTGACATATTAAGGAGTCTAGAGGTTATTAACTAGCCCAGTAATCTCTCTCCAGGCAATGTGGGACTAAAGTTTGCACACCCTCACTAATCTCCCAAACCCCTTAGTACTTGTCGTTTTCTTGGTGGGGACACCTCACCTATCTCCCATGCGGGTCTGGTACTTACCGTATTCTTGCGTCGTTATAGTTGACATTAACATATCCACAATTTTCAAGTCTAGTCAACATAATTAACGTCCTTAACCTTGGTGTTCAACTTTGATTGATGTATTGCATCCTTAGCAACAACTTGCTATAAATAATAACTTGAAGCCATTCAAATAGTTTGCATTTTCACTTTTCAAGTTCTGAAAGTGGACCCATATAACAATGGTTCTTCAGTAGAAGGATAACTGAGAAGTCTATTCTGAGATGTCATCTGACAACTCTACCATAAATTTGTCAACCTCTCAGTTCGAAACACGAAATTGTTAGACTTCCTCCCTAGGGTACCAAAGCTATAATATGGATGTCATGTGTGGACTTTTTTTTTTCTAACGATGGGTATCCTTCAGCCTAATTAGTCCTGCGAGCCTATATTGACCCCACAACCGTATGAACCAAGTTGAATGAGAACCATTGAATTTTCACTAAAAGTAGTGAAGAGCACTAAATACCCCCTGAGAGTGGCCCCAAATAGTTAAGAGAAGTCAAACCCCCACACGCTTCTTGAGGCAAAGATCCCTTGCCAACTCGGCTACCCCCTTGGTGTTAACTTCATATGTGGACTTAAATCTGGCAAAAGCATGTTAATGAACATTAAAGCCCAACTAAAATTTTCTTTAACTTTTACAAGCAAGAGGCAAGTAGTACATAGCTGGCATGTACAAAATCTTTTGAAGAAAAATGAAATATTTTGAAGGAGAGAATATTTTAAGTCAATATATAATGAAATGTGTTTCTCTACTAGTGACGTACATGCTAAGACTTCATGTGTGTACTTAAATCTAGTAAAAGCATGCTTGAATAACATTAAAGCCCAGATATCCATTTATATTGAGCTAGTTCATTTACTCAGATGTAGACATGACGTTCAATTTGCAAAGGGTATAGAATGTGAAGATCAGGTTCACATACGAGAATGTTCTCGTACACTCCTGATCCATGGATATAGAATCTATTAAATGAAGAGAGAAAAAATTGATTCTATAGTCAGAGACAGAACTGTTCTCGTACATTCTCGTATGTGAACTAGATCCACTCTCAAATCAAGGGCAAGATGAAGAAGCCAATGGTATTTCCTGCTAGTGGCAAGGGTGGTTGAAAGTAGGCCTAATTATGATCTCCTTCAAATAAAACATGAAACTTGCACAAATCATGAGCTATATGTCTTCCTAAGCTTGGCGAATTGGTTAGGTTAGGTTTTCCATAAAAATAGGTGAAACGGGTTATAAAAATTATCTTGCTCTCATGTCCCCAAATTAGCAATTTCCTGAACTTGTGATATTTCAAAGATGAAGCCAGTTGAATAGGGGAGGGAAGTCAGCTGTCCAAATTTGGTGAGCTTGGTGAGTGCTCCTCTAAAGATGAGATTTAATTTCTTTTATGTAGGACGAAGAGGGGGAGGCAGACTTTCTTTTAAGGTTTCCAAGCTTTGGCAGTTTTTCCTGCCTCCACGAGTGTAACACCTTTCCAAATAAATACTTATCTCATGTGTTCACATAAAGGGCCCCATATGCTTTTCCTCCTCAGGTGATCACCCCACCAATATTTGGTACTTGAAAACTTTAATCATTCCCAACTCTCCACCATGTTGTGCAGGAATTTTCCATCTAATACTTTAGTTGCCACATCTGGTAAGGGTAGTGTGTTGATTGTTGGAAGAAATTTTTTTTTAATCATTTTATCCCACATAATTATATCACTAATTTTATATTATTCATTTTGTTTACTTTACTTTGCATTCCAATCTCTTGAATTTAACTTTCATTAAAATAAATAAAAAATCTTGAATTTAACATGTAAAGGTTCCATTTGGTTGTAAGAGAAATTAAAGAAAAGGAAAGTTAACCAAATCAAAAGGATTTGATAGGACAATATCATATCATGTAATAATTACAAAATTTCCATTTCATTTATGATTTGATTTTACTTCTCTTCCTTTTTTATTTTCTGGGCAATCAGAAAAACTGATAACTGCTCAGTCATTGCTTATGCACATACAACTATTGATGTCACACCCCGCTCGCACAAAACTAAGTCGGTGACCGAGTTAACTGCGGTTAACTCACAAACCTGCTAGGATCAATAATGCAATAACTGCAATACAGCATTCATCTACTAAACTAAGATAATACCTATATTTTCAGCGGAAGACCGATTCATAGTAATACCTGTAATTGTTTCCCAAATACTTGATACCCAAATCAAGTCATAAAATTTATATATACATTTGGGCCTGAAGGATGATATATACACAAAAAATATAACAATTTAAGCATCAAGTAGTCGAAAGGGAGTACATCAAAAGAATAAAAAAGAATCACTCAAGAATCACTGCTGTTATACAGCACAATCCTCGCATGTGCAATCAACACCATGCTCGAACTCATCAGGGACCTACTAGTCCTCGGAGGGAAACTCCACAGTGGGGCCCAACTCCTAATCTTCAAGCGGGTAACCTATAAAATCATCTAAAAAGAGTTGTGCACGTGGGATGAGCTCACTAGCCCAGTAAGTGGAAAGGAATATCACACAAGCAATCACAATACAAATGCACCTATATGTATGCAATTCATTTTAACCCTATTCACCGAATAGCATTACTAGGTAATAGGCTATGTGCTACTCACAACCACAGTACGCGTATGCCCCGAGTATGAGCCGTAGACCCCATCCTGCAATACGTTGATAGGGTTGTCGGAGAAGGCCCACCATTGGTACCATAATTTTAAATGCAATCTGACTCCTGATAAATTCAAATGATAGAAAATAAAATAAATGGGTGACTCCACCCGAAATAAAAATAGTACGATTGGCCCTCTGAATACACCATCGAGGTTATCAATTGTTCTAGTGATCAGTCGTACGTACTTCTAACCACTACAAGAGTTTGACAACCGTAACCCGATGCTTCCCCCTAATAGTAACCCAACGTGTAAACCCCTATTGGGAGGGTCGTAGCACAAAGGGGTATATAAATCTTAGCCGTATGCTTTCTATATGAGTATAGTACGATTACACGATGGCACCGCGTCCCATTCCACGAGCCACCATGCACTCATTTCCAAGTCTTCTATGGCATCTAATCTAGTATGCATATTATCTCCATATGAAATTCTTCCATCACATACATCAAGACATAAAGAATATTCATCATAAAGCAAAGCATAGCTTGTTATGCAAATGCACATACAATACGCGATATGGCATACGTGATGTCTAGTTTATACACAAGTGACATAATGATATGGCTAGACTAACACATGTTAAGTGATGCATAATATTCCATAATTAAATCAGAGTCCACTCCCTACTTACCTGTATATGTACACAGTGCTTGTACCTGGCACATAATAAATCCGATGTGTGGGTAGGCATATAATGAGTGTAACCTATCATAAACATAATGATTTATCATTTCACTATTTTGAAGTCAAAATCATCATTTTTGAACACTAAAATTGGATTTAGAATCATAAATGGGGGTTACCCATCCAATTTGGACCCATTTTGGGCATTCTGGATAGACAGGTGGGCATAATTCAAAGACAGGCGAGCCTTGAAGCCCCTCGGTTTCATGTTGGCCGGTTACACTAGAGGCTTAGAAATTGAGTTCTGGGAGCTCAGGTGGGCCAAAGAACCAAAGATAGGTGGGCCTGGAACAACCCCCAGTCTTGAAACAAAATTCTCCCATCTTCTCTCTGGCTTGGGGAACTTGTTTGGGGTCGATCCGACGACTCAAATCACTCATCTAAAGTCCAATCATGTATCCTCAACCTATATCTAAGATCAAATAAAAAAAAGAGAGAGATTCTTACTTCTTTCTCAAGAACACTGATGAAACCCCAAATTTCACTTCTTTAACTCAAGAACTTTCAAATACTCTAGATCTTCACTAACACTCCTTCCAAATCCTTTAAAATCATTGTACACACCTTCCATTAGACCTTAGATCTGATTATCTAAGTAGGATTAGCAAGATCCAAGTGGGTTCCTTCCCAAAAATCAAAAAGAGGGTTTAAGAAAGGGTTCCTAAGAATCTTTGGAGTATGTACAATACCTACCTCAAATCAAAGATCCCGAAGAGCTGATCATTAATCTGGGCTCAAAATACCAAAACTCAGCTCCGGTGAAGCTCTATGGTCGATTTTCCTTCTTCTTTCTTCTTCTTCTTCCTTTTTCCTTTATTCTTCTTTCCCTCTCTTCTTTACTCTCCCACCAACCAACTATCATTAGTGAGGGAGAAGACAATAAATGTCTCCCCTTTTATACCTGAGCCCCAAAATATATTTTAGTCTCAGGTGAGTATACTTCAGGTGAGTATATCTCAGGTGGGTATTCTTAGGTGGATATAATCTCAAGTGAGTATATCTCAGGTAGATATTCTCAGGTGGGTATACTCACTCGTTAGTGCTCCACTTGGGCTTCAATAGGAATAAACTTCCACATATAATTAAATTACATTGACACCCACAATTACTAGTACGCACCTTTACTTCTTGTACATAGCCTTGTGGTGCGTGTAAGTGCAAGGCTTGGGTGCACATATTGCACTTGGTACTCGCTCAATCATGTCAGGCCAACCCAAGTTCAAGGTCACTCTTGCTACCATATTCCATATGGTACTTTGCCAGTTCTCTCCGATTTAGCCCCAATGTGATCAAACCAAGTCAATACTTATAATTAGATAGGGTTTAGAAAGTAGGGTATCACATTACCCTCCCTTTTTGAAAATTTCGTCCCCAAAATTGTAGTACCTGGTTGTCCGAAAAGATGAGGATACAAGGTTTGAATATCATCCTCTTTCTCCCAAGATGCCTCTTCGATCGAATGGTTGGCCCACCGAATCTTCACAAAAGTGATTGAGCGGTTGTAGAGATTTTTCACCTTCTGGTCTAAGATCTCAGCCGGATGTACTTCATATGTCACATTAGCTCCTAAGTATTCCAGTTCCACATGTAGCACATGGGATGGATCATGAACGTATCGCTTCAACATGGATACATAGAATACATTGTGAATATTGCTGAAGGAAGGTGGTAATGCTAAAATGTACATTACTACCCCAACTCGCTTCAAAATCTCAAATGGCCCAATATATCTCAGACTTAACTTGCCTTTCTTGTGAAATCTGCACAGACCTTTGGTAGGAGATATTATGAGGAACACTTTCTCTTCCTATTGGAATTCCCTTTCCTTCCTACGGCTATCTGCATAGCTCTTTTGGCGTTACTGGGCTGCTTTAATCCTTTCTCTAATGACATCGACTTTATCACATGTCATCTGAATCATCTTCGGTCCAAGCATTCGACATTCACCTACTTGTCCTAGTATAGAGGAGTCCTGCACTTTCTACTGTACAATGCTTCATATGGAGCCATCCCAATTGTAGCTTGGTATCTGTTGTTGTAAGCAAACTCCATAAGAGGTATATACTCCTCCCAACTGCCACTCATTTCCATGGCACAGGCTTGGAGCATGTCTTCTAATATCTATAATGTCTGCTCGAACTGTCCGTCTGTCTATGGATGGAAGGTCATACTTAGGTTTAATTGTGATCCTAAGGCTTACTGGAAGCTTTTCTAGAATCTGGAGGTAAACCTTGAGTCTCTGTCTAATACAATGCTCACCGGTACACCATGCAAGCATACCACATTATCCATGTAAAGCTGTGCTAGCTTATCCCTAGTGTAATTAGTCCTGATCGGAATTAAGTGAGTTGTCTTAATAAGCCTGTCAACTACTACTTAAATTGCATCTATTCCCTTGGGTGTATGTGGTAGTCCGGTGACGAAGTCCATTGTAATGTTATCCCACTTCCATTCAGGTACTGGGAGTGGTTGAAGAGTGCCAAAAGTTTGGTGCCATTCAGCTATGATTTTCTGACATGCAAGGTAAGTTGACATAATATAGAGCTATTATGGACTTCATTGCTGGCCACCAGTAGTGTTGCTTTAGGTCTTTGTACATTTTAATACTTTCAGGGTGAAGAGAGTACTCAGAACTGTGTGCTTCTTTTACTATTTTGTCTTGTATTACCTCATTGCAGGGTACACACAATCTACCCCGAAATAATAATGCCCCATCACTGGCTAATGTAAAGCTAGGGTCATTCATTGTTTGCTCTTGAAGCTTCTCTTTGATCCACTGTAACTCAAGATCCAAAGGTTGTTTCATTATGATTTCTTTCCTGATGGATGAGTGTACCTGTAGAGCTGCCAAGGACATGGTCAACTGTTGAACATCATCTGACTGGTGCTCTAGTTCCAAGGTTGCTCCCTCATATAAGAGGATTTCATCCATTAATATCACCTCTTGTATGAGCTCTGGACTGACAGCTAGATAGGCAAGGGACAATTTCAGATTTCTGGCTTAATGCATCTGCCACTACATTGGCCTTCCCTAGGTGATATTGAATATCACAATCATAATATTTCATAAGCTCAAGCTATCTCCTTTGTCTCATGTTCAAGTCTTTTTGAGTGAAAAAGTACTTAAGACTTTTGTGGTCACTGTATATTTGCATTTTTCACAATACAAGTAGTGACGCCAAATCTTTAAGATAAAAATGACCACCGCTAGCTCCAAGTCATCGGTAAAGTAATTCTTTTCATAGTCCTTCAACTATCTGAATGCATATGCTACCACCTTGCCATGTTGCATAAGTACACAGCCCAATCCGACTTTGAAGCATTGGTATACACTATCATTCCACCTGTGCCTTTAAGAATAGTCAACACTGGTGCTGACACTAGCTACTTCTTTAGCACTTGAAAACTTTCTTCACACTCCTTGGACCAATCAAAATTTATACCCTTCCTAGTCAACTTGGTCATTGGTGCTGAAATCCAATAAAAGTTCTCGATGAAGCGTCTATAGTAACCTCCCAAACCCAAGAAACCTCTAATTTCTATTACGCTCTTGGGTACCTCCCAGTCTACTATAGCTTTCACTTTATCCAAATCTACTTTGATTTCATTTTTAGACACCACGTGTCCTACGAATCCAACCTGTTTGAGCCAAAATTCACACTTGCTAAATTTCACATACAACTGTTGCTCTCTCAGTCTCTATAGTACCATCCCCAAGTGTTTTACGTGGTCTTCTTCTGACTTCGAGTAGATTAAGATATCATCAATGAAAACAATGACCCACCTATCAAGAACATCGTGAAACACTCGGTTCATCAAATCCATAAAAGTTGTTGGTGCATTGGTCAACCTGAAAGACAACATTAAGAACTCACAATGATTGTACCAAGTTCTAAAGGCTATCTTTGGTATATCACAACTCTTTATCTTGAGTTAATAATACCCAGATCTCAGGCCAATCTTTGAAAATATCTTAGCACCTAACTGATCAAACAGATCATCTATGCATGGCAATGAATACCGATTCTTGATGGTTAACTTATTCAACTCTCGGTAATCAATGCATATATGTAAGCTCCCATCTTTCTTCTTAACAAACAACACTGGAGCACCCCAAGGTGATACACTTAAGTATATGAATCCATTCTTCAACAGATCTTACAACTGTACTTACAATTCTTTATATTCTGCTGGTGACATTTTGTACGAAGCCTTGGACATCGGGGTAGCCCCAGGAATCAAATCTATAGCAAATTACAGCTCCCTGTCAGGTGGTACCTGAGTCAGATCATCTGGAAAGACATCTGGGAACTCTTTAACTTTCTCTACTTCCTCTATAGGTGTGACATTTGCATCTAAATCAATCACCGATGCTAGGTACCCCTGACACCCATTTTTAACAACTTCACTGCTTGCAGAGCGGAGATGAGGACCATTTTAGCCCGCTTTATTATATCCGCTTGGTATATCAATTCCTTTTCTTTATCATTGATCACCTTAACCTATTTCTCAGCACACATCAAGTTTGCTCGATGCAATGATAACCAATCCATGCCTAGTATAATATCATAGTTTTGCATGTTGAACTTAATGAGTTGGGCATCTAACTGCTTTTCACTGATCTCAATAGTGCATGGCCTATATACTTCCTTCAACTGTGAAATTTTACCTGTAGGTGTGCTAACTATCATCTTCTACTCTAATATCTTGGGTGTCATGTTAAGTTTCTCAGCAAATCTCTTCGATGCAAATGAATGCGAAGCCCCTAAATCAAACAAGACATATGTTGGTATACCTGATATAGGTAGGATGCCTAATACAGCAATGCATATATAAGTATAGCATGTCATCAATATTTCCAAAAGGAAATTCTTAAATTAAATCGTACATGTACCACTTCTGTGTTAGCTTCAGCTTCCTCAGCTGACAAAGCATACATCCTTCCTTGTGGTTGACTCCCTTGAGTCAAAGCAGGTCTGTACCTAGAAGGCTAGTTGGCTAGTAAAGCTGGTTAGGCTCGATAATCTTTAGCAAAATGTCTATATGAATAGCAATTAAAACAATAGTTCTACAAAGCTTGAACAGGAGTAGGTGCTCTCTGAACCTGAATTGTAACAAGTGGAGGGCGAGGTGGCCTAGTAGCTATGGGTGTCATACTAGTATTCGGGCAAAAAATGTAGTAACCAGCCCATTAGCGGGTTGAGGAGGATAACCCGATGGCCTATAGGGCTGCCTATATGAAGGACCAAATCCGTATGATCCATGAAAATTCTTACTCGGGCCACCCGAACCAGTATATGGATTCGCTCTCTTCCACACTCCAGGTGTAAGGGATGATTCACTTTTCTGCTTGTCTTCAATGGTTTTGGCCTTCTGTACAATCAAGGCATAGTTGGTGAGATCTAATACCTCAAGTATCATGCCAATGGATACCTTCAATCCTTTTAGAAACTTCTTGCCCTTTTCTTCAGCTAATTTCATGTGAGGGGATGTAAAGTAGAACAGGACCTCAAACTATTGCTGATAATCAAGGACAGATTTGCTTCCTTGAGTCAAAGTCGAGAACTCCACTTCCTTATAGTCTCTAAAACTTCGAGGGTAGTAATTTGCTAAGAACAACTCCTTGAATTGCACCCATGTGGGTTATAGGTGTGTGGCAAACAATATGGCCTTTGAGGATTGCCACCAGGAGTTGGCCTCATTCTTAAACTGTAACCCTACACAGATAATCTTTTGAGCATCAGTGCACACAATCACTTCAAATATCTTCTCAATCTCTTGAATCCATTAGTCTGGTTCCAAAGGGTCACTTCCCACCTTAGTGAATGTAAGTGGTAGGTTCCTTTTGAATGACTCCACCACTCTTGTGGTATGGCCCACCGGCTCAAAATATAGTGCATATGCCGGATGGTATGGATAAGGAGGTGGCATCATATATGGAGGTGTACCCTGAGGTAGTATGGGTGGTGTACCTCCAACTTGGTTCTGAGGGTTGATGACGAGTTGTGTACCTCCAACCTGTGCCCCAACACCAAGCCCTCCAGTTGGACCTTGTGGAATATCTACCTGGGGAGGCTAACCTGGTAGTGCAGCATACCATTGTTGTTGCATAGCAGTCATAAATGCCTGGTATTACTGGAGAATCCGCTAATGGAGATTCTGATTCGATTATTGAATCAAGTACTCAACATCACCTGGGGTAAGTACTGGTGGTGGATCAGGAAGTATAGCCATGGGTGGATTCTCATGAGCCACATTTTGACCAATTGCCTCTTGAGGTTGTGGGTTAGATGCTTGCCTCATAGGTTGAGGCTTCCTATTGATTGGCGGCCTACCAATAGGACGGGGACCTCGAGGTGTACCTCAAGCGACACCCTCGGATCTAGTATGTACCATTGTTAAGTGTACCTGATTTGCATGAAAATTTCATATAGATTACTATTGCAATTCATTACACCATTGCTCGAATTCTTGCATGCAACCCTGTGCACTTACTGTCACACCCCGTTCACACTGAACCGGAGCGGTGATCGAGTTAACACCGGTTAACCCAAACCTGCCAGGATCATCAGATACTGTATTCCACCACAGCATACGCACTCTAACATAAGTTCATCAGATCAGCGGAAGACTAAGTTTTACTTGTGAATAAATCCCATATACTTGATACCCGAAT
>NW_024868935.1:0-13675 GCF_013358625.1 Macadamia integrifolia
ATTGCGTGGGTTGTTTATTTTCAGTTATTTATTTATTTAATTTTAATTGCGTGGCTTGTGTCTTTAAATTCTTAGATGACAAATGGTTAGGATGTTATTTTAGATACATATGTTTAGGACGGTAATTAGAATTAGATCACAACCATTAATCGGTTCACTTTCGCATTATTAAAAGAAATAAAAAAATAAAGTGGCTGCTCTCCCTGTGTTCGACCCGTAGCTATACTAATCCGTACGCTTGCGGTTACATTTTAAATCTCAAACAGGTTACAACATGTTGGTGGTGTGTGATTGCTTGTGCATATGCATGTGTCTGCTCTTGTTCTCTAGCTCGTGCCCATGCGTGTCCTCATGCACATGTTCAAGATGAACCCAGTCCTTTTGTTCCCACTTCTACTCCTAGTCATGCCATCTTTAGTCTCTAAGGGCCCATTTGTTTAGGGGGTTTTGATGGGGTGGGATTTATGGGGTGGGAGAGTTGTACTTATTTTTCCAAAAGCATAGTAAAGTGATGTATTTGGATATAATGGGGTGAGAAATACTCTAGACAATATTAGGAGATGTGCTTTCCTGTCTACTGATGTGGCTCTCACCCCATCCCCTTCCAAAGTCCTACCAAATTGGTGGACTTTGTGGGGGTGGGAAGTCATTGCAATGACTCTCTCTCTCTCTCTCTCTCTCTCTCTCTCTCTCTCCACAGTTGTGTGCTAACCAAACAAGGTTGGGATGGCAAAGTCCAATTTTTCTAACTTTACTTCCCAGCCTTTAAGCCCACTAACTTGTGGGACCCAATAGTTAGACATTCCCACCCCACCAACATGTGAGCCTAATTGAAGTAGAATCTAATGCCGAAAGGGAAGCATGGCACATGCATGAATAATCAATGCAAATTGGGATAAACATAGTGGGCTTTTGGTTAAGATAATAAAATAAAATAAAATAAAAGAAGGCCACTGCAATATCATGCGAGTAATACTTTATCAACCAATGTCACATATGTGTATGTGTATTTAGTGTATCCCCCTTCTCCTTGTCATTCTGTTTGGCAACAAAATCCTTCCCTGGGTTACGGTCAGCTAACCGTATTGGTGAGTGTGCGGGCGTATCCGAATCCTTCCTGACTAGATTCAATAATAGATCTGGCTTCGATCAAGTGACTTGGGCTCTCCTCTTGCCTTGATCGCTCCAAGGAATTTTAATGTTCTTTGTAGAAACGTGATGCAAGGATTGAAAGAGATGAAGACAAATGATAGTAATTCATAGACAATGGGAAAATGTAGTCTTGTCTCTATTGAATATCAATATACCAGAATACGATCAGTTGTTCTTTATTGATGTTGAACATACCAGAAATAAGATCTGTTGTCTCTGTTGATATTAGACATACCAGAAATGTGATTTGTATCTCTGTTGATGCTAAACATGCCAGTGACGTAATTGTTACACTATGAAATGAAGTACATGACTTAATGGAAGTACAAAACTTCAAAAGAAAATGCTAATCTAAAATATGAAAGATATAAAAAAAAAAAAAAGGGGGAAAGAAAGATAGACTTGATATTTGAGTTTATTTGATTTGTTGTTGATTATCCCTTCTTCCACCATAGTCCCTTTTATAGTTTTAATTGAAAGATCCTCCTCTTTTGGCAGTTTGGTAACTATAGGAACCTATACTTAATCATGTCCTTAGTGGGGTAGTTAATTGGTTATAACTGCTTTAACTACTTAAGCCAGACTCGGTCAGCTGATCGAAAATTTGGACTCAGTCAGCTGACCGTGACCGTAAAAAGTTGAAATGATGACTATAAAAAGTTGAAATCAGTAAGTTGACTGTAAAAAGTCACAATTAAGTGTGTTAATCGGTTCGGAACCAGGTATTCAGTCTGATTCCGTTTTGGTTCTAAGGGTTGTTAGTGTGATCTAGAATTGGACCAAGTCCCATCTCGGTTCTGAAAATTGATACTCGTACCTGACCTATTCGGTTCCAGTCCGGTTCTGGTTCCTATTCGGGAACAAGCAATAAACAAGGGCAAAGGTCCCTAGCTCAATGGCCTATTGAGATTTGTCTCAAACGCCCAATTATCTACAATGTGGTAGATTGGATGAGTCCCAACATCAAACCTATAGATAAACAACAATAATTCTCAAGTTCCGTTTCAAGAAAAAACACATACATAAAAAAGATAAGAAAGTTCATACAAAAAGTTGCAGCACTATTAGAGATTGAAAATCAAACAAGTGCAACGTGGTAGGAGATGAAAAACTGACCTGCTGTAATGTTGTTGAGAAGAATCGACCGATTGACCACCAGAAAATTGTGAGAAAATGAAGAAAAAACGCTTTCAACCATTGAAATTTTGTTTAAGACAAAGAGTCGTTGCTATACTAATCGTGAGAAGATGAAGAACAGAACATTTCAAACTTGAAGAGTTACAATTCAGTAAATTATTTAACTCATGGTTCATGAGTCCTAAGGCTAAAAAAAAAAAAAGAGTGTTTATAGTTGGACTATAATAAATCTATAAGATGATTTATCATTTAGGTGATTAATGATGTCAGGTTTCATACAAGTTATGTCAAGTTTTTAGTTAAAGAGGAAAAAGTGACATTACATTATTTGGTCCGGTTTCGGTTTAATTCGATGGTTCTTCGCATAAACCTAGATCCAGACCAAATCGAATTATAAATACTTATTTCAGATCCAGGATTTAAGCATATTATAATAGGTTAGATTCGGTTCTGGGTATCTGGTCTGGAACTGGATTCGGTTCCGATTTGACATCCTTAGTCACAATCAGTCAGTTGACCGTAAAATGTCACGATCAATCATTTGATCGTATTAGATCAATCTGCTCGATCCACTAGATGGTTATTCTGATAACTCCTTAATACAAGGTCATCATTTTTTTGCCAACTCGATTACCGGTCAACTCCTTAACACAATACATCGATTTATTGATTGATTGTCTTGTAGGCCAGATTTGCTAAAATCGAGTATCAACAGATTCTTCATTATCCCTACGTCGATTTATTAACAGATTGTCTTATAAGCTAGATATGCTAAAATCGAGTACCAACACATTCCTCCTTATCCCTTTGGTGTGCGTGAGTAGAATCCCCTTAGGTATCCCCTTTTAACAGACCAAAAAAAAAAAAAACTTTATCAAACATCTCAATGCTGCAACATTTTATCAAATGCCATACGTGCGGCATAAACTCTGATCGAACACCGACTACTAAGCCAGCCCATGAATCTCCAAACCTTTACCCCAATGGTAACTCTGTTTGATTTTCTTTCCTGACATCCAAATAAAGTCATAATCCAGCGCCTACACGTGTGTTTTCATTTAAATAAGAGGCTTTAAAATGGAAAAGAAAGATAGAAAAGCATTAAAATGGGACACGGCGAGGGGCGCCTCAAAGTGCCCTTATTTTTTTCCCTTCCCTTTTAGGAAAGGGAGAAATTGATGATAAAAGGCCACACTCACTTCCACGATTTGCCACGAGAGCTAAGACCCCATTAAAAATGTCTACTCAGACTAAAACTATCCAATTCCCAACCATAAAGGGCCTCCACCTCGGGCCAGGTCTTCCATAATAAAACAACGGCACATCCTAGTTGGTTTATGGTTGGGTCTAGCCCAGGACCCATTATTAATTCCAACCAATCTTCCTTATAATAATAGTAACTAACAAGTAACAAAAAAAAAAAGACATAATGTGGCCTAAGCCTTAAGTGGTCTAGAATTAAACGGCTTTGATCAGGCCAGTGGTGGACCCTTGTTTTGGGGTATCATTATCGGATCCTCCGTATTGACATTGTTAGCCATCGACATTGATACCGTGTTAATATTGTATTGGTAAAACAAAATGGACTAAGGGTAACACATAAGGCTGCGTTTAGTAGTCATTCTGTTCTAGAAACGGCATTTTATGTCAAAATCACAATTTTTTGTTTCTACATCGAAATTCTATTTGGAAACGAAACTCAAATGTTGGAATATGGAACATTTCTCAATTTTGGCGTCTTTTTTACCCATTTCATTTCAAAAAAAAATGAAAAAACGAACTGTGAAGAGAAAACGGGAGATTCCATTTTCTTGTTCTTGTAAAACTACCAAATGCAGCCTAAAAAAAAAAACTATTCTGTTTTAAAATCAGCTATAAAAAGTGTCCGATACAGCTGATACCTAATCCAATACCATGCAGCAAGACCATAGGTGAGCAGATCATTTTTTTCCACCTAAGATTCTAAGGATGCGTTTGGTAGTCATCCGAAAAAACTTTCTAGTGTTTTTCCATTTTATGAGAATAAGAAAATGAATCTTCCGTATGATATCCATGGTTCTTTTTTTTACTTTCAAACAAACCAGGTAAAAAAAACAAAAAAAAGTCAGAAACCAGAAATGTTATCATGTTCTAACATTTGAGTTTTGTTCCAAAACTGAATTTTGACACAAAAATAAAATAAAAAAAATTCTAATTTTGACAGGAAATATCATTTCTGAAGTGAATGATTACCAAATGCAGCCCAAATTATAATGGCCACCTCCCTCATTAATAATGATACAGACTGATTATATACAGAAAGAAAACTAACTATAAAGATGATGTTGATTGAAATAGTAAGTGGCTTGGCTATAACTTCTCGAAGTCTGGTGTCTTTGACTTTGGACCACCACAACCCAAGAATGAAATAGGAAGCCGCCACCACCACCACCACCACCGCAACAAGTAGGTGACGCTTTCAGGTATTAAAAATAGAGAAGGCATTTAATGAATTTGTAAAGGTTGGACTTGTATTCTGATTCCAAAAGCTAATAATGTATTCCAAAGAAAGAGACTTGAACTGCATCTTTAACATATAGCTTCCACTGTGTGTGTTCATTCAAACTTCAAAAGGAGAGAAGGGGGAGAACCCAAGGGGTGCCAAGAGAGTCATGGTATGAGAAAGTGAAGAGGCCTCGTGGAAAACTGGTACTGGAAACAAAGTGGGCCCCCAATTCCACCGCCCCATAAAGTTTGAAGGGGTCCATAAGATTGACAGCCCATCAGGATTTGAGGGGCCCAAACTAACCAATTAAGTCCTGTAAACAACAAACTCTGAGGCGAAAAACACTGCACACCATCATCATTTTGCGTTTACTTTTACCGGTGAAGGGTGATGCGTAAGGACTAAGGAGAAGGAAAAGAGAAGAAAGGACACACAGTCAGGACGAGCAAAATATCCCTTGTGGCACCAATCCATTTTATATATATAACAGCCAATCCACCTTTCCTCAATCATAAATCTTCAATCTTTCTAAAAATTGGCCAATATACATGGTTTTCTTGAAAAGTAAGAGTAAAATAGACCGATCTTAACAATACATCCTACAGGCCAACCCCATATTGATATTGATCAGTATAGCGATAACTAAAACCATAGGTTGGACCGAGTTTTTCAAAATCCTATCCCAACTTTGAGTCCCGTTAGATGGGCTCAAGTCCGCCTCGATCCGGACTCAAAATCTGAAAAGTTCAAACTTGATCCTGAATTAAGGCGAAGCTAGGCTGACGCTATTGGCCCTAACCATAGGTAATCAAAATCCTAACGTGAATCCAATCTAAGCCCTCCAATATGGGGCAGCAAATCCCAGTGGCTTCCAATTCCAACTGGGATTGTGGCAACATCAAGAAAATCAGGAAAGACACTAACTCTATTATTGCTTGACGCTAATCCTTTTTCTCTATCTTATGATATATTAGTATTTTATAATCATTATTTTTTTTTTATCACATGATATATAATTATATTTTTCCTTTATCAACCCTGAGTCAGGGTCAGGTTGTGCTGGGCTGCTTTCAGCCCGAGTCCTCAACCCTAGCACAGTCCAAGCTTGACTCAGGATCAGAGATTTTGACTCTTAACACGTCTTCAGGACCAGAAATCTTAGTTCAGACCTTGTTCGAACTCAGGACGAGTCAAGATTGATTCAGGCCTTCAGGGCCAAACTTACACCTTAGTAACAATCGTGTGCTCGTGTGAAAGAGAGATCTTCCCAATTTTAGTTTATTATAATGCCTTAAAGGCTTTGAAGACTTTCAAAACTACAGCTCAACAAGAAAACAAACACAACTAAATCATCACAAATGCATTTGTTAATTATACAATGATGTTTAATCTGTGATTCATAAAATCATCCAAAAAACTCTCACATGGCAACAAGCGAAGAAAATCAGGATAAGAAGAGGGACATTAGAATGGTGAGCATTTAATGCAAAATCTTGGATTTTTGACCATTAAACAGATTAAAAGTCTAGCAGTGGTCCACATTTCTCTACTTTTTCCCTAATAAATCAAATAAATGCCTAATACCCTACTTGAAGGAGTGATTGATGGCAACCCTTTGCCATGGAACTATGCTGCTTATGACTCACATTTCTAGAAGAAAGTTAGAAAAGGAGAGTCTTCAGATAATAACTAGAAGAATTGATGCCATGTTTCAGTACCATTAGTTCCAAGCAGGAACATCATCCACCACCAGAGACGTAGAGATCAGGAATCTTAACTTTCATGGAATCAAATTCACGAGATCTCGTGCTTCGACATCAATAACATCAACATCATAAGCAAGCGATATATATATCAGCACCGATCTTTGATCGGAACCAAATGCGACATCTTGAACTCCTCTTTTTTATTCTTTTGGTAAAAACTATCTTCGTCCTCGTAGCATAAAAAAAAGCAATATCTTGGACTTCAGAAATGAGATGTGTCCGTTGTAATCTAGATGGTTATGTTAGGGTGTAAGTTTTGACTTGTTAGCAAGGATTAAAGTATCGGTATCGATTATCGTATCGGTAGGCCAAAATTAAGATACGTATCGAAGAGTATCGTATCGTATCGGAGATACACTAAGATACGCTAAAGATACATACATAAATGGATAGAAAACATTTTTTTAAACACTTTTGCATAAAGAATTTGTTAAAAAAAGCTATTGATAATATGTATTATGCATAAACACTAAATTGAGGGTATCGTACTAAGAATTCAAGGTCTGTAGTCCCATAAATGTAAAATTCTTGTTCCCAACTTTGATTTCCACTTTAGTTGGAGAGAAATATGGCTGACAGCAACTTTGGAACAAAAACCCTTCAAAAAATCGTTTTTTTTCTGAAAAATTACCCATATTGGCCATTATATGACCGTAGCGCCGATACGTATCGATACTCACCGATACGTACCGATATATATATCGACACTCACCGATACGTGCTGATATATACCGATACGTACCGATCGATATATACCGATACTCACCGATACGTATCAATACATACCGAAACGTACATTTTACCTCAATTTTATATTTTTCATAGAGTCGTATCGAGGCATGTCGTATCGTATCGATGTGTATTAGTGGTTTATTGATGCATATCGGTATGTATTGTAGGATATATATCGATACGAAATGATTTAAAAAATTCAATGTATCGTATCGGTGTGTATCGTATCGGCCGACTAAATTTAAGATACGTATCGGAGGGTATCGTATCGGTATTGAAGATACTTAAAACCATGAGTCATGCTGTAATTTGCATAATGGATTCAGAATATTGGAAGAAATAAACAAATTCTGTCATTTTTATCCATTTTAAAACCAAAGAGACATAACTTAAGCCTAACTTGTATATTAGTGAGGGTAGAACTGGAAAATAAACCTGTTTGTCCTCTAAACTGTGCTTCTTCATTAGCTTCTCTTTTTCTGCTGGAGTCAATATTTCGTGTTTCGGCTTTAGCACATGTTTAGTGATGTTGATCAACAAATCGTGAATCTGAAAAAGAAACAAGCCATGATGAGATCTAGAAACAACATATCGAAAAGAAAAAAATAAATTCCTTGACGTGAACTTGGCTCACAAGAAAAAAGGCTGGAACCTTAAATTTTAAAATGCATAAAAGCTAGACGTACATATTCCCAATTTGAAAAGAAACAAGAGGGATTGTACCCTTCCTACTTTGATTGTGCTGAGAACTTTTTGCCTAATATAAATGACTCCTTTTTAAGATATAAAATATGATGACATCCCAAGATGTCAAAATCATTCATGTTGGTGGCAGTTGGTGGCAGGAGAAGCAACGGTAGCAACTGATTATTTGAGTAGAAAAATCAATGGATTTTAGATCTTTCATAGAATCTGTTCAATACAAGAGGTATTTTACTACAGGCATTTTACTATAGGCAAGACCTAATCTACTACCAAGACTAATTAAAGTGCTCACATTCAGCATTTTATACTTCGTCCCAAAACTTAGTATATGCATCTCAAATCCATAGATTCAACAACCAATATGGTGAAAACTCACAGAAAACTAAACCTTGCAAAGCAGGCATTTATGCAAGCATACAAAATCCAGACTCTTAAGTCTTTACTGGTTCCTTTTATGTGGCATCTGTTGAAGAACCACATAAAATGTGGTAATTCAAATATAAGTGAGGATCTTAACTGTGATGTGATGAAGTATTCAGCTAAAGAGAAGAGGAAGAAAAGACTTTCCTGCAGTTAGGATTGGTCTGGTTCAATTCTGAACCAGTTCTCTGTTTCAAACCTGGCTTAGGTTACCATTCTTGGATTAGTGTTCACATGCTACTGTCATGTTTTACTGTATACTTGTTACTGTTCATGCTAGCTTTTATTTTCTTAATTTAACTGTGATTAAGTTTAGCCTTATTTCAGTCTCTTTCCTTCGTTATTTCAGTTTCCTGATTAATTTAGTTTACTTTCTCAGTTCAGGATTCATATAGGACAGTGCTTTTCTAAGTAAGAATCTGTTCTAGAGTCTACTATATAAGCTTGTAAGGGGCTAAAGCCTGGGATACAATTCGAGTTTGTGGTGATTCAGTAGGTTCCTTGGTGGTGATTCCTGAAAAAATATCTTCTTTTATTTTTATTCTTCCATTAATTCAAACAGGTTAGAACTTCTCTATCCTATCCTGCGAATACTTTCCTACTTTGTTCTTTGTTAACTGACGATTTGTTAGTTGTGTTTGTTGTTCTAGATTTCAACTCTGTACATCATTTTTAAACTTTGTTTCCAGAATCAGTCTTCAAAATTCAAAATTTCCTTTTGATTTCTAGAATCCTACTCATACTATGCTTCTTCAAAATCTCTGAATCTAGAATTGGTTTTCAAATCTGATTTCAGAATTCCTGTCTGGATCTGTTGCTGAACATTCTTTGTTATTCTTGTTCAGATCCAATCCGTGTTTGCCATCAAATTGAACAATACTACAAGAAGTTGCTTTTGTTTTATTCCTTTTTGCTGAATTTATTTTTCCAGATTTGATTTCAGGAGTTTGTTAAGATTTCATTCTTCAGTCAATTTATTAAATTAGATCAACATTGACCACCCTTTTGCATTCTGAAATTTCCTGAAATTGAATTCTGTTCTGTTCCTGGTTTCTAGTTTTCTTTTCCACTAGGAAACTTCATTAACTTGAATCTAGCCATTGGATTGGTCTCAAATTTAGATATCTAATTCTGCTACATAAATTGATACTCAGACCAGGTAACTAGCCAGATCAGACATTCTGATTTTCTGTTGCTTGAATTCACCAAATTCTGGACTTTGTTCCTAATCCCTGCAATTCTTGTTTTCTTAGGGATTTCTAAACCTAAACATTAGGTGGCTTGGATTCTCCACACTGATGTTTCCACAAAAATCATTACATCAGAAAATTACTCTCTCAAACATTTCCAAATTCCAAAAGAAGTGAGATGAATCCAACATCTAGAAGGTTAAACAATTAATGATCATTTACCTTAAAGAGCTCAACTTTAAACGAAAATTCAGATACAGCTTTACGTGCAAGGGTTGTTATTTCATCTTGTAAGACCAATATCACTCGGGAGGGCCGCAATGAAATTTCTTTGCTCATTATCTGGGTGTATATACCCTGAATAATTGCAACCCTGACCTTATCAATTCCACAAAAGATCGCTACAATCTGCAATTAAAACGACCACCATTACAGTAAATGTGAAGGATTGCCATGATGCGTGTAATAGAAACTTCAAACAACAAAACTGCTAAAAATAACTTCAATGTCATGAGAAACAGGAATCCAGAATCATGTACATAAAAGATACTTAAATCACACAATATATAATTTTCATGAGGACCAGGACATTGGCCATTACTGTCCAGAATGAACTGGGATCTGGCCCTATGTTATAACTACCATGTGCCTAAGAACTCACTGGCTAGAGGACCAGCCAGTTTGAACAGAATGTTTGCCGCAGTTGAACCAGATGGTCTGATCATAGACAGAAAAGCATTATTATTGAATTCAACATGGAAAACAGTCTGATCATTAGACTGCAAAGCATTATTATTGAATTCAACATGGAAAACATGTATGCAACAGACTTGACCCAATAGATCTTATTCAAATGCCAAAACTTTTACCCTAGTCCAGTTGCTTCTTCACCTCATGAAAAGCATTTTCCTGCATGGTGTTATCAGCTTTAATAGCATTCTATGTGGCCATCAAACAAACAAGATCTTTCAAATCGGATAGCAGGATGATCAGATAATGACCACAGGGCCAGAATGATTCTGGGTCTACTACAGTTTGAAAAAATAATGACATATATCACTTTGCTTCAGACCTCACATGCATATAGGGACTATTACTGAACCCAGTACTTGTTCAAACTGCAAACACTCTTACCACTAGTCCAACTGCATCTTCACCTTACAGAAAGGATGGTTTAATATATAATTATTGATGTTTCCTACTGTGATACTAATTAATGCAATCCGGGGTTCGGAAAAAACCATCATTTGGATCCTTCAAATCAAATAAGGTTCTAGGGATGGGTTTTCAATCCGTAATCCTCTTAAGACTAAACAAAACAGTCCTATCAAATGATGTTATTGAAATACCACTTAACTCAAACCAGAACTGGAGGAGACAAGGAACCAGCAATAGTTTTCAGTTTTTTATCTCACAACCCCTTCGGTGTTTTGTTCAGAAACTTAGATAGGTAAATCTCCCTTTAATTTGTGTCTACTCCTCAGTCTCGTCAATAAATCAAGACAATTGGTGCAGGTATGAGGGAGGTTCAGTTATTTCCCTTGGTCCACCCTACCGCCCAGACAAAGCATCAGTTCATCCACCACAGATTCAGTGAAGGAAGAAGGAAAGAAGTTGGAAAAACAGAGAACAGAAATTAACAGAAGTAAAAGAATAAAAGAGATATGAGAAATATATCAAACCTCAGATACTGAGGCATCGTTTGACAACGTTTCATTTCGTTTCTTCCGTTTCTGCGTTTTTTTGTTCCTAGAAACAGAGAAACGGCTTAAATAGCGTTTGATAAAGTCGTTCCGTTTTTCTTGTTTCTAGAAATATAAATCAAAATTTATATCAATTTCTATTCCTAGAAACACAAGTGACGAAACAAGTATGACTTGTTTCGTCGTTTCTGGAAACGAATGAAGCCTTGAAAATAGCCATTGCCCCCGATAAAAATACCCCACAGCTTGTTACACCTCGTAAGAGGCAAACCCAAAACCAACGCAGAAGCAGAGGTCGAACTCCACAAGAACCTCGTTTTCACTCCTGTTCATCGAAAGATCTGCATCTCCCTTCTCCAACAAAAATGATGTTGCCTCCCTTCTCCATCCTCGTCTCCACTTGACAGTGGGGGAACCGCAAACGGAAATCCAGCTGCTGAAACTCTCCTTCGCGGTGCACGGAGCGACCTCTGCAAACGATCCGACTACAAGGCAAGCTCCTTCAATGCAGTGAACGAATTTCAGAGTTCGTCTCCCACATTCGAATCTTCTCAGGGAATTCTCGCTGCCATTACTGAAACCCCTAGGTAAGCATTGAAATAAATTCGATTTCTGAAACCCCTAGGGCTTCGGTATTGTTTTTCCAATGTGCAACATACAGTAGGGCTTCGATTTGGATTTTACAAACCCTTGCAACTCTCTAAGGCTGAAGGGATTGAAAAAGAAAAAGCAGAATTGCTATCCTTTTGCTTTCTCTTTCTCTGTCCTCTTTGCTAGCTGAAAAGTGTTTGATATTATATCATACTTGGATTTTAGTGCTCCTGTTCTTTGAAGATTCTCAAATTTTATATACTCACCTGCTTCAACTATCATTCTCTGGCTATTATTTGTCCTCAACTTGCCCAATTTAAGGTGGTACCCACCCTTTGTGCTGCTCACACTCCTCTATTGTTGCCACTGTTGCATTTAGAGTCCAGCGACATTGAATTTTTTGTTTTATGCCACCGTTTTCAGTATTTGCTGCTCAATTTAGGTTGTGCAGGATTTGATGGATGTTAATAATCCAAACCAACTTTACAAATGGTTTCGAAGTGTCCAATCTGTTAGTAAAAAACAACGAGATTTCTTCCTGTGGGATGTAACTTATTACTTTCATGTGAACAGATAGACCCTGTTGGCATGTAGCTTATAATTGTCATGATAACAGCTTGATTTTGTCTCTTGAGGACTTCATGGGCTTTAATTACTTTTGATTTTGTCTTATAATTGTTATTCTGTTATCTGCAATTAGGTTTCTTTATTTAATGATGACTATTGATCCCAATGGTATATTGTGTGCTAAATCTGATACTTGAGCCCAATGGGATACAAGGTAGTGAAAGAGTAGGATCAAGGTAATGACAAACAGGAGGTTTTTTAAACATGGATCCAATAATAGAACAGTAGGTAATCAACTTAACAGCAAGCCAATGACAAAGGATATAGGTACCTAGGCTAACAACCAGTCTGAAACATAGTATGGACATAAACAACCACAGTAAACAAACAGAAAAAAAACTCCCTCCCTCAACAGAGCAGGATGTGCTCTATAAGTCACGGTCTTATAATGTTTTAAACAATTTTTCTGTAAGAAACATTTCCAAGAAACAGGTTTATCAAACACCCAAAAATCCGTTTCTGTTCCCAGAAACGTGAAAAATCGTTTCTGCTGGTCCAGAAACGGCAGAAATGTTGTCAAACGGTGCCTAAGAAGATGGAAAAATAGAACAAAAGAAGAAGGAAACAAGAATGGTCAACCAACCTGGTCACTCCACAACGGTCAAGGTAACTCAACCCAAATTCCATTCATTCATCTCTAATAATTTCTATCCATTAAATCCATATAAATAAAAAAATAAAAAGACTCTTACATATAATAGGAACTATAGTAAACTTGGTAACTACCTCAAACAAAGAAACCAACCTCCTACATTATCCTACTTCCTACAAAATAAAGATTACAAGACAATCTCAAATTAGCAATAATGTAAGGTTGAATAAAGAGACACAACCCCAATAAGTATAACTCCAACACAGTACTGGTGATAAACCAGAACAGAAACAAAAGGAAGCCTTTTGGCTAGGGTAAACAGTACGATAATATAGGAAAACAACCCACCAGTACCTAGGGAATAATAGACTCTAATATCGGCCACAGAATCTCTCTTATCAGATAATAGATCTCAGATCACAAACTTGGCAGACTAAGAACACCTGCAATCCAAGAAAATTAGGTCAAAGTGGAGAAATCTTGCAATGGCGTAGTTCTCGCCCCCCGGACCTCACATGCGGGAGCCTTGTCCACCAGCTACGCCATTTCTTTTACTTTTTTTTTTTTCTTTTTTG
>NW_024868935.1:13695-48200 GCF_013358625.1 Macadamia integrifolia
GTGGGGGGTGTGGGGGAGTCTTGTAACTTGCAAACCACAGCCCAGGTGGCCATGAAATTGAGCTCGAAGGTGGTTTCTAAGGGGATAAAAAAACCCTCAAAATTCTGGTTTAAACTGATGGCCTGTTGTAGCCGCTTTAAAAACATTCGAATTGGCCCCTAGCACCAAGGCTTTGGCAGTCCACACTGCCAAGTTTGTGTATGAGGATAACAAACAAGGCTTAACCAAAGTTTGTTTAAAATCTAAAACTCCCAAACGCTCAACATCACATACTCCCACAATTCTTTTTTTCATTTAGTCTTTTTGATAATCTGCCACAGTTCATTATTTCCAAAAACATAGTGGAATACAGCACATCTCATCAAATCATCAAACAGAACTTACAATAGAAATCCAACAGAAATCTAATCCGCATGCATGTGGGTTTTTGTGAATTTGTGTAATTTACACTTGACATAAAGTAGTTGTACAAATTCAGGGATATAGATGAAGTTTAAGATAAATGTAGTTTCAGAGACACATTAGATTTCCAAATAAACCATTTTAATCTATCAAAAAATTCAACCAAAACTACAGTGTTCCAGTTTTTCAGATGTAAACAAAACAAGGGCCTATTGAAATTAGACACTGTTCATCAGAAACCCATGGTATTTACACCTTTTGGGAAGGATCGGAGACGAGGGAAGCGTTGATGCGGATGCGCTCGAGGTCGACCATGTCGGGACCGTAGAGGGAACGGAATTCGTGGAGGGATTGGTTGATTTCGGAGTCAAGAATGTCATAGCCTCTGTCTCTTAGCATCTCCAGCACAGACCGTCTAGCCAGGTAGTACCTGTGGCTCTCGACGCTCCCGGTGTCTACCATGTTGCATATGCAGGTCCGATCACCACCACCACCATTGTTGTTATCGTCCATCTCTCTGTCTCTCTCTCTCTCTCACAGTTCACTGACAAGTAGAGGGCAATGCGAGGCAGTGCGTGCTGAGTCTTTGTCTGCTGACCGAACCCGGCGAATCCTGATCAGATTCACCTACGATATTGTTCTTGTACATGCGGAATTAAGGTTTATATGCAACTTATACATCGATTGTTTTTTTTATCATGGCCTCTTTGGCTATAGACTTAAGCACTCTTAAATATTTCTAACCAAAAAAAAAAAAAAAAGCACTCTTAAATATCTATTGTTAGGTTTGATTACAAAATTGAGGTGAAATGAATAATTATAAATCTCTAAATGTAGTGGTATTACAGTTCTATGGTAAGAAGTTAATAACAATTCGAATTTCCTTTACAATAACATTTTGATTTCCTTTTCATCACTCCACACCACATCCACCTTCATATTCATCCAAATCATTTTCTTCATTCCTTTGAGAAGCCATTTAGCTGCCACATCACCATTTTTTCCTATCAACAAGTAATTTGCCTGACATAAGATACATTTTCCTTCGAGAATAAAACACACGCTCATGCAACAATATTGTCATTTTTGTCTGTGATACTTATAATCATAAGCGTGATGCTACTATTGGGGGGAGAGGTGAGGGTGTTGATATTAGCAATATTGGATGTCACCTGTAAAGTTCTTTTTTTTGTTGGGTATTCAATTCAAAATCTAGAAATCAACCAGTTTGATAGTGATAGGGGAATCTGGGTTTTTTTATCACAAAATATAATCTGGTTTTGGTGTTTCCATATGAAATAGCATAAAATCATAGAACTTTACATGTGACATCCAATTTCTACAAATGGTAGTTGTGTCTTTGTATTTAATGGATGTTAATGTTCCAACCAGGGGCGTACGAGAAGAATCTCGAATGTGAACCTGATCCGGCCTCAAATGTCACACTCTGTTCCACACAGAACCGGACCGGTGACCGAGTTAACCCTTGTTAACCCAAAACCTGTCAGGATCACATGATATAGTAATCACAGCACAACATACACACACTAAGTCAAATAAAATTTGTATTTCAGCAGAATTCTTACCTGTATATATCAGTAAATACCCCAATACTCTTGAAACCCAAATTGTATTACATAACATAATTACATGTGGGTCCGTAGGTGTGATATATACATAAGAAATACAATTTAATCATCTAAAATACAAAAGGGGTAACACAAAATAATCAAAAAGAATCCCTGTATAATATCAGTGTTACTGACTCACAACACAGCTTTCGCACGGACACTCGGCCCCATGCCCAAGATCTTCAAGGACCCACCAGTCCTCGACTGAAAATTTAGAGTGGGTCCCAGCTCTGGCTCTCTGGCTGAAAAACCTGTAAGATCAACTAAAAATGGCGTGCACGTGGGATGAGCTCACTAGCCTAGTAAGTGAAAAGAAAAACCACACAGGTATGTACAATACAAATGAACTTATATGCGTGCAGTTCGTTTTATTATCTTAGTCCACCTAGACAACAATTCTAAGTCGTAGGTTATGTGCTACTCACAACCACAGTTCGCGTATACCCTAGGTCTGAGTCGTAAACCCCATCCTGTAATACGCCCATAGGGTTATTGGAGAAGGTCAGTCGTTGATAGCAGAAAGTAAAATGCTCACCCAAAGCAACATAAAAGTAAATTGCTCTCCCAGAGCAACATTAAAGTAAAATATTCACCCAGAGCGAGATTAAATTTAAAAGCAGTATGATTGGCCCTCTGTTATATCACTAAAATTATTGACAGGATATACCCAACACCTAAACCCCTGCTAGGAAGGGTCGTAGCATAGGGATATGTCAATCCTAACTGTATGCTCCTATGTGAGTTAGTACGACTGCATAGTGCCACCACTTCCCATACCATGGCCCACTAATGCATTCGTGTCCAAGCCGACTACGGCATCTAGTCTAACAAGCATCATAATCAATAGTTAAAATCACCCATCTCACATCACGAACAAGAATAGACATTTAACAATTAAAGAGATAAACATGTTAAATCATAATTGAATTTCATAATGCACGCATCAATGCAAGCAATGGCATTCATGGATGACTAGTCTACACAATAATAAATGATGACATGACTATTCTATAACTAGAATGACATGATGCAATGTCCTCTTTCCACTTACTTATTTGTGTATGATGATCACCCTTGGTACGAGGTAGATCCGACGTGCGATGATGTGAGTTCTAGTACAACCTATCATAAAAGAGTTAGGTGTAGTATACCTCCACTTTAAGGTCATAACCAGTGAGATTTGATGATTCCAATGTGTTTAGAATCACAAGAATAGGTTACTCGATAAATTTGGGTCCAATCGAAATCCGAGAAGTCGAATTGGTAAGGCGATCGACGGGCAAGGCACCCACCAGTTCTTGCTCACTTGTCGATCTAGGAACACTGCTTGGACTGACGACCCAGACCGGTAGGCAAGGCACCCACCAGTCCTTGCTCGCCTGTCGAACCAGTAACTCTACTTGGATCGGTGGGCCAAGAGTGGTGGGCAAGGCACCCGCCACTCACATCCCAGGTTTTGTTGCTCTCTCTCATTCTTCATCCCACCTTGGGGAAACCATCAAGGGTCAATTCCATCGCATTTTTAACAAATCTAAATTCCATCGCATTTTTAACAAATCTAAGGCTCCAAATCATGATTGCAACCTAGATTTAAGGTCGAAGGTCTTAAGCATGGATCTTACCTCTTTACTTAAGAACACCTCAAACCCTCAAATCCTTCTCTTTAGCTCAAGAGATCAACAAAAAATTCACAAATCTTGCAAGTCTTCCTTTAAATCCTTCATAAACAACATATAGAACCTCTATTAAACCTTTGATTCATATTCTCAAAAGATAGTAACAAGATCCAGAGGATTTCTACCCAAATCGAAGGGTTTCACTTAGGATTTCATAAAGGCTTAAGGAATATGGACTTTACTCACCTCAAATCGTAGATCTTGAGATGAGGATAGCAAATTTGATGTCGGATTCAAGAGATCTGACCCCAGTAACGCAATTGTTTCCCTTCCCATTTCCTTCTTCCTTCCTATGTCCTCTTTCTTACTTTCCTCTCTCTTCTTTCTTTTTCTCAACTACTGTGATATCGTACTTTCTAAACCCGGTCTAGTTATCCGTATTGACTTGGTTTAATCATATAGGGGCTGAATTAGAGCGAACTGACACAAGTACCATATGGAACATGGTAGCAAGTGACCTTGAACTTGGTTTGGCGTGACCTTGAACTTGGGTTGGCCTGACATAACCAAGCGGGTACCAAGTGTAATATGTGCACCTAAGCCTTGCACTTACACGTTCCACGAGGCCATATACAAGAAGTAAAGCTACGTACTAGTATTTGTGGGTGTCAAAGCAAATTAATTATAAGTATGAGTCTGTCCCCATTGAAGTCCAAGTGGAACACTAGCAATGGGCTGACTAGAATGGTATACCCACCTGAGATATACTCACCTGAAATATACCCACCCGAGATATACTCACCTAAGATATACTCACCTGAGATATACTCACCTGAGATATACCCACCTAAGAATATTCACCTGAGGTATACTCACCTGAGATATACCCACCTGAGAATACCCCCTGAGATATACTCACCTGAGAATGCCCACCTGAGATGTACCCACCTATGACTAGAAGATATTTTGGGGGCCCAGGTATAAAAGGAGAGACATTTATTGTATTTTCCCTCATTAATGGTAATTGGTCGGTGGGAGAGTAAAGAAGAGAGAAAAAAAAAAGAGAACCCACTTGGATCTTGCTAATCTTACATGGATAATCAAATCTAAGGACTAATGGAAGGTGTGTACAATGATTTTAAAGGATTTTGAAGGAGTGTTAGTGAAGATCTAGAGTATTTGGAAGTTCTGAGCAAAAAAAGTAAAATTTGGGGTTTCATTGGTGTTCTTAAGAAAGAGGTAAGAATCTCATTCTTTCTTTTGATTTGATCTTAGATCTAGGTTGAGGATACATGATTGGACCTTAGATGAGTGATTTGAGTCATCGGATCAACCCCAAATAAGTTCCCCAAGTCGAAGAGAAGATGGGGAAGAAGATGGGAGAATTTCATTCAAGACTACAAGGTGTTCCAAGCCCACCAGTCTTTGGGTCTTTGGCCCACCTGGGTTCCTAGAACTCAATTTCTAAGTTCTGGTGTAACCGACGGGCATGAAACCGATGGGCTGCGAAGCTCGCTTGTCTTTGACTCATGCCCATCTGTCTCTTCAGTATGCCCAGAATGGGTCCAAATTTGATGGGTAACTCTCATTTATGATTCTAAACCCGATTTTAGTATTCAAACATGATGATTTTAACCCCAAAATAATGAAATGATAAACCATTATGTTTATGATAGGTTACACTCATTATATACGTACCTACACATCGGATCTCCTACGTATCGGGTGCAAGCACTGTGTACATATACAAGTAAATGGGGAGTGGACTCTGATTTAATTTCAGAATATTATGCATCATTTAATATGTGTTAGTCTAGCCATATCATCATGTCACTTATGCATAGACTATACATCACATATGCCATATCACGCATTGAATGTGCATTTACATAATATGCTATGCTTTGTGTTATGATTGAATATTCATTATATCTTGATGTATGTGATGGAGGAATCTCATTGGACATGATATGCATGCTAGATTTAGATGTCGTAGTCGGCTTGGAAACGAGTGCATGGTGGTTCATGGAATGGGATGCGGTGCCATCGTGTAATCGTACTATGCTCATATAAAAGCATGCGGCTAGGATTTATATACCCCTTTATGCTACGACCCTTCCTAAAAGGGGTTTACGTGTTGGGTTACTATTAGGGGAAGCATCGAGTTATGGTTGTCGAACTCCTATAGTAGTTAGAAATATGCACGACTGATCCTTGGGATAATTGATAACCCCGAAGGTATATTCAAAGGGCCGATCGTACTGTTTTTATTTCAGGTGGAGTCACCAATTTACTTTTTATCATTTAAATTTGCCAGGAGTCGGCTTGCATTTTAAATTTTGGTACCAAAGGCGGGCCTTCTCCGATAACCTTGTGGGCGTATTACGGGATAGGATCTGCGACTCGTACCCGGGGCATATGCGCACTGTGGTTGTGAGTAGCATATAGCCTATGACCTAGTAATATTGTTAGGCTAATGGCATTAAAATGAACTGTATACATATAGGAGCATATGTGTTGTGACTATTTGTGTTGTTTTCCATGTGTGGTCTTCCTTTCCACTTACTAGGCTAGTGATCTCATCCCACGTGCACACCTCTTTTTAGGTGATTTTTTAGGTTACCTGCCTAGAGATCAGGAGCGGGGCCCCACTATGGAGTTTTCCTCTGAGGACTAGTGGGTCCCTGATAAGTTCAAGCACGGTGCCGATTGCATGTGCGAGGATTGTGCTGTATGGCAATAGTGACCCATGGGTGATTCTTTTTTATTATTTTGATGTACTCCCTTTTAACTACTTGATGCTTAAATTGTTATATTTTTGTGTATATATCATGCCTTCGGGCCCAAATGTATATAACTGTTATAACTCAATTTGGGTATCAAGTATTTAGGAAACAATTACAGGTATTATAATAAACAGGTCTTCCATTAAAAGTACATGTCTTATCTTAGTTTAGTAGGTGTATGATGTATTGCAACTATTGTATTGTTGATCCTGGCAGGTTTATGAGTTAACCGGAGTTAACTCAGTCACTGGCTTAGTTCTGTATGAGCGGGGTGTGACAACAGTGGTATTAAAGTGCAATGCTCTACTTGCCTACAACATACTGCTTAGATCGCATAGAAACTATAATAGGTCTGGGATGGGTGAAGATAAAAAAAAAAAAAAAAAAAAAAAAAAAAAAACCTTATGAAAAGTTAAAAAGTTTAATTCAATTTAAAATTTGCAACTCTTGCATTTCATGGCATGCATGCATTGATAGAATGAATTCTGGTTAACTAGTTTGAAATTGTCATAATTGAATTTACTTATTAGCGAAAATTTTAACAAAATTTCGACAGCATAATGGCGTAAAATGAAAAAACCAAAAAACTTTTCAACATAAAACCTGATAGACAACAAATAATATGATAATAACATATGATGACCGACACGACCACCATCAAACCATGCAGTTTAATAAAAGCAAACCATTCAGAAATTGACAATTACTATCAAAATCACAATTCAAACTTTAAACACACAAATGAAATAAATTACAAAATGGATGGCAGATGTTATCATTGCTTAAAGCTGTACTAGTCCGATCACACAAGTAAAGCAGGAAAGTCAACTGTAAAACCCAAAGTAGTTAAGACTATCAAATAAATCTAAAAGTCAAGTAAGAATGACAAGTAAAAGGTCAGAAGAGGGTAATAGGCCATCAGCCTAGATTACTAGTCAGAGTCGTCGCTAAAGACATCGAAAGGCTCTCCTAAGTGAACCCTAGAGTCGATGCCGAGATGCGTGTCCCAATGAGTGAATCGGTCATAGAGGCACACCACTCTTCTCTATACGCATCGGACATCCATAGAGATCACCTTAGAAGAATGGTATATATCCCAGGTGAGTCGCTGAAACCTGGACTGTATCTCTCCAAACTGTCTCCACATCTGGAGCTCTCTACTGGTGTTCTCGTCCACTCTCCTAAGAAGCTCTTGCTTCTTGGCTGCACTCTCTCCAAGCTGAACTCTAAGCTTAGCCTGAGCCTCCCTCAAGGTCCTCAACTCTGATAGTATGTCCTGTAGGACAGATGCCTCTCCGGTAGGTAAGGGAGCTGAGGCCTGTGTGCCAGAAGCATTAGGGAGATCTGGGCCACTAGCTTTGGCTGATTTGGAACCCCCAGCTCCCGAGAAAGTTGGATCTACTGCCCTAGTATCCAATGGCACCTCCTCCAAGACCTCCTCCTCTCTGATATCCTCATGATTAGGTACCCCCTGGAAACCCTCCTCCTGGTATGGGAAATAATCCCCGTCATCTCTATCATGCTCATCCTTATCCATGGGCACATCCTCCCCCTGCTCCTCAGCTACCTGAGCCTCTACCATCAAGGCATGCAAGTTCATATTTCTCAAGTTCCTTTCAGTGAACTTGTCCCTTGGGACCATTCCCACCTCCCCAGGAAGGTCAACTATAAAATGCTCAAAGACTCGGGTGAGAGCTCTGCCATAGGGTAGTTTTTCATCCTCTAGATGTATGGCGTGGTGGTGCATAGACCTCAGCATAAAGTAGGGAAGGCATAGTCTAGGTACATTGCCCTCTAGGGTAGACAGTAGGCAGCTAGCCAGGTAAGTTGGCATGAAACCCACCTGATTCCTATGACCACTCCTAGGAGCTAGGTTGGACTGCAACAATATGGCAAATACCCTATCCACAGGGAAAAAGGCTAACTCGGATGCAGGTCTCGCACGTGAGCTACTGATCATCTCATAAATGTGCTTCTATATGTCCCGGCTCATCAGTGGGCCTAGGCCTCTAGTCCTAGGAGGACTGTAGTAGTGGATGCCTCTAAGGAGATGCCCATAATCTCTGCCAATTGATCCATAGTCAGTATGATCTCCACACCCTTCGCCATACTGATTGTGGCAAACTCCCCCTCCTCCTCTGTAGCCTCAAGGTTGCAGTAGAACTTCCTCACCAAGCCCTTGTGGCACGGTCGGTCGATGTTGAGGATAGACTCCTAACCAAGATCGAAAAACCTCTCTAAGAGGTGAATACGGGAAAAATGCTCCACAACCACCTATTTCTCCAACATCAGAGGTAGTGAGAGGAAAGTACCTCACGAGGATGCAGTTCTCGAACTATAGAAGACCATCACATCATAGTCAGATGGGTCTTCAGGATCCTCCCATTCCCTAGATGGAGATGGAGCTGAAGAACTAGACCCCACCTCTTTCTTCTTGGCTTTGGAAGCTTTCCTCTTCCTTGATGGATTGACAGGTTCCTTGCCTTTTCGTGGTGGCATCCTGAAAATGCAAAGAAAAGGGATAAGAACATGATGTAAAATGAGAAGTCAAAGTATAAGGAGTACCAAGTTGAGACAGATAGTAGAAATGGAATCAAAGAAATAAATATAATGAGTTATGATAGCATATGGCAGAAAGATTTAGGAAATGTGATCTAAGATACCATATTACAAGTTATCAAACCCGGATACCTAAACTGGCCAAGTGATTCAATACAGAGATAAGAAGGATTAAGGTGATGAAAATCACTAAGCAAACACAAGTGATGCAAAGTGGTTAATGAGATGATGCATGTGGTGATTGAGATATATAGTGATATCAATGAGAGGTAGCCTTAATGCATGAACAAGTCCAAGAATGTAGAATATGAGTAGATCCTTTCAAGAGAACACATACAGTACTAGATTAAACAAGAAATATCATATCACTATTGTGTTTGAAATAAGAAATGGAAGGATCTCAAACAAGTATACCAAGCATAGGAAATTTCAAATTTGGGAACCTAGCCAAGTGAAAGGTATACATTTCAATGGAAACAATTATTGATGATTCTAATATGCGTGAGGAATTATGATTCAAATGTGAAAAATGAATTCAAGAATGGCTAGGTATAAAATTTCCTAATGTTGTTGCCCTCTCTTTTTGGGCAAGTCTATATAAGGGTTGAGAACAACCATACCGCCCAAATTGGGGCAAAGTATGCAATGGAATGAATAGTGAACACTATAGAAGCCCAATATGCAATGGAAACAAAGAAATCACAAATGGAATGCTAGAATTACATAAAGAAGAGAAATGAACAGTAGAAACCCCAAAATCGATGGTTAGGGCATAAAAAGGGAAAAATTGCTCCAAAGTTTCCATTTTACGGATCAAAGTACTTGGAAATCATAATCTAAGCTCTACATTAGCATGCAAATTGTTTTCCGTGGAGGAAATAGAAGGAAAAACCAAAGTTCCAACCACATTGACGATTTTTCAATCAAAAAGAGAGAAACCTAGATTTTAGAGAGAAAAAAAGAGGGTTTGTGAACTTACCTTAATGATTGTATGAGGGAGGATGCAACTTGAACGGATTGTTGTGTCAATTCAACGAGTTGAGTCATATAGAATCGCCCAAAATTGCCCAAGAATCACCTGAGTTGGAGTGAAGGAGAAAGGAGAGGGAATGGATGGAAAACAGGGGTTTAAACCCTTTAAAACGCAGGTCTCTGGTAACTCTGGCGGACTTGAAACCGGCGGGGTTCAGCCAACCATGCCCATTGGTCTTTAGCCTGTCGATTTTGGCAGTGAGTACCTGATGCCACCCGTGGGTCCTATATGGCCTGCATTGGTGGGTTTAAAGGCCATTTTTGAATAATTATGAGTTTATAATGGAGATTTGGCTGATACATAAAATGGAATGCAAATTTGGATTTTGAATTTTCATATGCACTTTTCCTCGATTGTTTTGGAATTGAAGTGCACAAGGATGCATGCTAAGATTCGAACAATTGTGTAATGAGTTATAATACTAACCTATACGAAATTTTTATGCAAATCAGGTACACTAACAATGGTACGCACTAGATCCGAGGGTGTCACTCGAGGTGCACCTCAGGGTCCTCGTCTTGTTAGTAGGCCACCAATCAATTGGAGGCCTCAACCTATGAGGCAAGCATCTAACCCACAACCTCAAAAGATAATTTATCAGAATGTGGCTCATGAGAATCCACCCATGGCTACACTTCTTGATCCTCCACCGGTACTTACCTCTGGTGATGTTGAGACTTGATTCAACAATTGAATCAGATTCTCCATCAGCAGATTCTCCAACAATAGCAGGCATTTATGACTGCTATGCAGCAGCAATGGTATGTTGCACTACCAGGTCAGCCTCCCCAGGTAGATATTCCACAATGTCCAACTGGAGGGCCTGGTGTTGGAGCACAAGTTTGAGGCACACCACCTGGCATCACCTCTAAAAATAAAGTCCTAGGTACACCACCCATACTACCTTGGGGTACCCATTCATATATAATGCCACCTCCTTACCCATACAATCCGACATATGCATCATACTTTCAGCTGGTAGGCCATACTACAAAAGTGGTGGAGTCATTCAAAAGGAACCTACCACCTACATTCACTAAGGTGGGAAGTGACCATTTGGAATCGGACCGATGGATTCAAGAGATTGAGAAGATATTTGAAGTGATTGAGTGCACTGATGCTCAAAAGATTATCTATGTGGGGTTATAGTTTAAAAATGAGGCCAACTTCTGGTGGCAAGCCTCAAAATCCATATTGGTTTCTACATACCCGAAACCCATATGAGAGCAATTCAAGGAGTTGTTCTTAGCAAATTACTACCCTTGAAGTTTTAGAGACCACAAGGAAATGGAGTTCTCGGCCTTGACTCAAGGAAGCAAGTCTGTCCTTGATTATCAGTAATAGTTTGAGGCCCTATTCTACTTTGCACCCCCTCACATGAAATCGACTGAAGAAAAGGCCAAGAAGTTTTTAAAAGGATTAAAGGTATTGATTGGCACGATAAATGAGGAATTAGATCACACCGACTATGCCTTGATTGTATAGAAGGCCAAAACCATTGAAGACAAGCTAAAAAGTGAATCATCCCTTACACCTGGTGTGTGGAAGAGAGTGAACCCTTATACGGATTCGGGTGGCTTGAGTAAGAATTTGCGTAGATCATACGGATTTGGTACTTTATACAGGCAACCCTATAGGCCATTGGGTTATCCTCCTCGACCCATTGGTGGGCCAGGTACTACCTCTTTTTGCCTAAATAACAGTACGGCGCCCACAGCTATTAGGCCGCCTCGCCCTCCACTTGCTACAGGTCAGGCTCAGAGAGCTCTTGCTTTGGTTCAAGCTTTGCAGAACTATTGTTTTAATTACCATTCATATGAGCATTTTCCAAAAGATTGCTGAGCCCGACCAACCTTACTAGCTAATCAACCTTCTGGGTACATACTATTGTTTTATGGTTGTCCTTGTTGGCAACACGACCACGTGGTTGTGATGACATGGCCAGTTTGGGTGATGTGGATAGAAATGATGACATGGTAGTGTCCAGTGTTACCGATGAGATAACAGAGTGGCATGGTATGCATGGAGTGGTTTGATACATCCTTAGTAGGTGGTGTGGGTTTCTGGGTCAAAACTAGTAAAATTGGTCTATTTTTGCTCAGGGGAATTTTCGATAATAAAAATGATACTTTTGGAAGATTGGTTCTTCATAAAAAAGATAGATTGTAATTTACCTAGTCCAGTGCATTTGATTTCGTCATATTCCAATACCGTATGAAGAAGTTACTGCATTTGTGGTAGTCGAGGGTAATTTCAGCATTGAAGAAAATATTTTTAAAGGAAGTGTTCTCCATGTAATGATACGACAAAAATCCAATATTTCCAATGGTTCTGATTTCATTGTGTTCTGATTTTGTATGAGAAAGATGCGTCATTAGAAAGGTCTAGGGGCATTTTAGTCTTTTTACATTACTGATTCAAATGATTGGATCTTCTGAAAAGTCATAGAATGTCCAGTTACGGTTCCAACGCATTTCATTTCATCTTGATCAGATATCGTATGAAAAAGTTATAAGTGTTTCCGTGAAACCGGTTCGAAAATCCAAACTGAAAATTCATCAGTTGCTCTCGGTGCTGGGTGGATTTTTCAGAATTTATTTTTGAAATTCGAAGGGCTTTTGTATAATTTTAAGATTTTGAAGGTCTGAGTTGCAAGGGGTCTTTAAGCACTGAAATATATGAAGGCAGGGGCTTATGTGTATATAAGAGAATCAGAGAATCCTTAATAAACGGCTCAGATTGAGCCACGTCGGTCAGATTCATATCTGACGTTTCGTGCAAGAGCTTGCATTGAAGATGCTTACCCGTGGCTTCTCATTGGTGGAGTGTATTAGATATGATGGTCTGGCGCTACACCATATTGCATTGACTATTGTGTGTCGCATGTGCATCACACCAAAGCTTAGATTCCAATCCCTTAGATCTGGATCAACTAGATCTTATAGATCCAGATCTAATGGTCTCTAAGGCTCTGTACTGTAACGTTCTAAAAAATGGGTTTTGATGTTTTTTTATTTTTTTGAAACAGAAATGAGGTAAAACCTGTATGGGAAGCCCGGTTCAATTTGTTGTTTTTTTGAAATGAACCAGGCACTTATAAGACTTTTGAATCCTTTTTTTGGAGCATGAAATACTTGCTTTTCACTTTTAGAATTGATTCTGAGCAAAAGGCGCCGAAACATATGTAGCACTTAAGTTATGAAGGGTAAATGGGGAAATTACTCTCAAAACATACGAAGATTCTATTTCAGGCTATCTCATTGCTCCAACTTTAAATGGTCATATCTCCCTCATTTTAACTCAGATTTGGGTGAACCAAGTTGCTTCTGCTGAAACGAAGAGCACGGACTACCATCTTCGATCTACGAGTTTTAAGTGAACGAAGATCTCTCTCTCTCTTTCTCTTTCTCGTTCTCTTTCTCTTTCTCTCACTCTCGCTCCCTTTCTTTCTTGATCTCTTCTCCCTCTTCTTATGCTATTAAAGGAGGTAAAATATGATGTTGAGGTGTGTTAATAATACATTAACTCAAAGCCAAGGACGAAGAGAAGAAAGCAAGGATGTGTTTGCTTTGAAGAGCAAGAAGTCAAGGAGAGAGAAGGTATGAGCACCAAACTTGTCAGTACAAGTTTCCAGTCATCCCAGGCAATCGGTTGTGAGATTCTCTAACCTTTGATTTACATTATATGCATGTATGTATGTTAGGGTTAGTTGTGGATGAATGTATACATGCTAGGTTAGTTGTGGATGAACTGTAAGCATGCGAGCTAGTTGTGGATGTATATGCTACCATCTCTTCTCTATCTTTCCTCCATCAAAATTAGGTCAGAATACTGAAATTTTCTCTCCTGTGATTTCTAATTTTGTTAAAAACTCTCAGCTTTGATTTCCAGGTTGGTCCTAGACTTCTAGTTCTAGTTATTGAGTTAATCATTGTTAATTCCAGTGGTTTATGCTATCGATTTGCTCAGTTAACTACTAGTTTCAGTTCTGTCTATTTCTCAGTTTTCCTACGGATTTTAGGAAACCTAATTCAAGTATACTTCTTTAAATTCTAACTATTCTGATATTGTTTTCTGTTGCTAATTACCAGACAGATCGAGGGTCTGGAGGCTCTGGCAGTACTGCAAAGATTCAGGGATCTGTCCAGAAAGCGTCATCGTTGGGAGAGACAGACCGATCAGGGGATTCTCCCCTTCTCCTTTTCTTTACTCCTCTTTGTCTCCTTGATTCTTTGTTGCTCAGTATAAATTTTAATCCTTCTTATTTGTTCTTTGATAGGGTCTTTCCTTAACACTTTTTTGCTCAAACCCTTATTTTGTATTCAGTGGATGATGGGTTTTGAAACTGTTTCTGACATTGCAGGTGATTCTTTCGAGGGTATACGGAGATTGAGAGGTTTTCAGCCATTTGAGGTAACTGAACATTCTTTCTTGTGCAATATTTTAGCTTTTTCTGCGTTGGGTTTTCTTTTTCTGATCCTGAATGTGTCACGTTGAATGAGCTGATTGTTCAAGTAAAACACCTTCTTAGTGCTTTTGAATTGGGATTTATAGTAGGTCTATTATGGAAATGTTTATTATGTCATCCCTCTTGTTTGGTTCTATAAATTAGTTTCTTCCTCGTTTGAAAGCTATTACCTTTAGGAATCTCTCTCTCTTCCCCCCCCCGGCCAGTTTAAAAGTCTACTAATGCAAGAGGGAGAGAATATTGACACCTATATGATCAGGGTAAATGAAGTGGTCAACTCTATTAGGGGTCTGGGAGCCAATCTAGAGGATTCAGTTATTTGTCAGAAAATCCTAAGATCTTTGTTGCCCAAGTATGACTCTAAGGTGTCAGCTATTGAAGAGGCAAAGGACCTAGACACTATCACTCTTGATCAAGTGCATGGCACTTTCACAACTCTTGAAATAAGATGGAAAAAGGGCAAGTCCATTGACAAAAAAGATGCTTTCAAGGTAATGAAAAAATTGAAAATCAAGGAGAAGAATAAGCCGTCTGTGGAGGATACTGATAAGAGTGAAGATGAAGTTACAACTCATTTCACCAGAAAGTTGAAAAAGGGAACAGGAAAATACAAGGACAAGTTGCATTTCAAATGCTTTAACTGTGGAAGGGTTGGACATTTTGTAGCCAAATGTCCTAACCAAGGAAAAATAAAAAGTGATGAAGATGAAGGTGAAAAGAAAAGTCATTTCAAGGGAAATAAGAAGTTCTTCTCAAACAGATACAAGAAAGGCAAGGACAAGAAGAAAAGTTTGGTTTCTAAGAAATGCAATGACACACCTGATGAAGAATCTGAAGAATCATCTAATGATGAAGATGATGAGGCTATGTTCATGGTCTCAATAGATATAGAAGAAAACAAAGAAGATTCTTCTCATAAAGAAGATTTTATAGAAGAAGAAGAGGAAGATGAAAAATCACATCTAGAGGCTGAACTCACAGTTACTCTTAGAGAACTTAAAAGAGAAAGGAAGAAAGTGAAAAAGGTCATTCAAGAACTTAAGGGGTAAGAACAAATAGTTCTTGAGTTGAGAGATCAAGCCAATAAGTCAAGGGCAATATGCATATTTCTATTAGAATCAGAGCACACTGTAAATCTGTGAAGAATTTTATTCCTAATCTCAAAGGATACGCAATCAAATAATTGATCAACCGTGTGAGAAGAGGATGTATATCTTCTTTTTCAAGGTTATTGTTAGAAATGCAACACTTTTGGACACAAGATCTCAGATTGCAAGTTCAACATTGGTCCAAGGAGTTATGTGGACAGAAATCCTTTTGCACCCCTTATAGAGGAAACATTTGAATGTGACAGATGCAACAACCTTTGACATATTGCAAGGAATTGTAGAACTGTGTTTCCCCCACAAAGACAGGAGAACAGAGGTAAGCAGAGAGTTTTCAGAAACATAGAAGATGATAAGATGGAGAGACAGTTCTCAAGACAGAAGAAAGCAAGGAAATCTCAATCTATCAAGAAAGTCTAGGTTCAAAGAGAGAGAGTAGAAAATGAAGAAGATACAGTAGCATTTGTGATTCATAGAGCTTTTAAGGCTCAAGGAGACTCTACTCCATGGATTCTTGATAGTGGTTGCTCAAGCCACATGACAGGAGATAAGGAAAGGTTTGAACAATTACTTGACTTTGAAGGTGGATCTGTGAAGTTTGGCAACAACAATGGTGCCAGAATTACAGGGAAGGGGTCCATAAGTCTGAACCATGGGAAGGTGAAATCCCTTGATGTCTTGTATGTTGAAGGGCTCAAACACAATCTTCTCAGCATCAGTAAAATTTGTGACAAAGGGCATGAAGTAACTTTCACTAGTAAAGGGTGTGAGATAAGAAGATCAAGCAGTAGAAAGGTTATAGCTACTGGACAGAGAACTTCAGGGAACTTGTACACCTTGACAGAGTTAGAGAAAGATTCTTACATGGTTAGCATAGATGATGAGACATGGTTGTGGCACAGAACACTTGGGCATATTATTTTCAAGAACCTTGCCAAGATTTCTTCAAAGAAGGCAGTGAGAGATGTTCCTGAGTTGAAGAATCTCTCCAATCCTATATGTGCATCTTATCAGAAGGGAAAGCAAACCAGAATCTCCTACAAGTGTAAGGAGTACTATTCTAGTTCACCATTAGAGTGGATTCACACAGACCTATGTGGTCCTATGAGGACACCTAGCACCTCAGGAGAGAGATACATCATGTTGTTTGTTGATGATCATTCAAGAATGGTGTGGGTGATGTTCTTGAAACATAAGTCAGAGGCTTTAGAAAGATTTAAGATTTTTAAGAAGCAAGTTGAGAATCAGACAGGGAAGAAGATCAAGTGGTTGAGATCTGATAGAGGAGGTGAGTATAGTTGGGATGATTTTAAAAAATACTGCTATGAGCATGGTATCAGGAAACAAACTTCAGCTCCGAGAACACCCCAACAGAATGGTGTTGCAGAGAGAAAGAATAGAACAATGTAGGACATGGCTAGAACAATGTTAGCAGAGAATGATATAGGTAAAAAGTTCTGAAAGGAGGTAGTTCTAACTGCAGTGTACATCCATAATAGATATATGTTGAGACCTCATGAAAGCAAGACTCCATATGAAATCTGATTTGGAAGAAGGGTTACAACAAGACACTTCAAGGTCTTTGGTAGCAAGTGTTACATCAAGAACACAACCCAAGTAAGTTTGATGATAGTGCTGATGAGGGTATATTTTTAGGCAATTCTACGTCAAGTAAGGCCTATAGATGCTACAACAACAGACTTGGAAAAATTGTAGAGAGTGTTGATGTCACAGTTGATGAAAAAAGGGATATTCCTTCAGGCTCAGGAAATGAACTTCCAGAATTTGAAGATCTTGATGATGAGAATGACCTGGTTGATAGTAGACCCAAAAGTAAAGATGAGGTTGATGTTGAACAGGCAGAGGTAGATTCAGATGAGCAGAGGAGACACAACAGAGTTGATTAACAGAAAACATATGAATTAATCATTGGTGATCCCACTGTAGGTGTTCAGACTAGAAGAATGAAGACCAACACCTACTCTCTTCTTTTGAAGATCAAACCAAAAACTGTTGATAAGGCAAGCAATGATGAGAGTTGGATGAAGGCCATGAATGAAGAACTTGATCAGATAGAGAGGAATCACACTTGGGATCTAGTCCCTAGGCCAGTTGATAAGAATGTGATTAGTACTAAATGGGTTTTTAGAAACAAACTCAATGAAGATGGTCAAGTGGTGAGGAACAAAGCAAGACTTGTATGTAAGGGGTATGCTTAAGTGGAAGGCATTGATTTTGAGGAAACTTTTGCTCCAGTGGAAAGACTTGAGGCTATTAGAATGTTCATGGCTTTGTCAGTGTACAAGGGTTCAAGGTCTATCAGATGGATGTCAAATCAGCTTTTCTAAATGGAAACTTGGAAGAGGAGGTTTACATAGAGCAGCCTGACGGGTTTCAGCTGAGTGAGAATCCCACTCTTGTGTGCAGATTGAAGAAGGCATTGTATGGTTTGAAACAAGCTCCAAAGGCATGGTACTCCAGATTGGACTCTTACTTATGCAAGTTGGGTTTCAAGAAAGGCTTAGTGGACAGTAATCTCTACATCAGAACTGAAAAAAGCAGTCAACTTATGGTGGTTGTATATATAGATGATATCATCTTTGGGGTCATAAAGATGAGTTGTGCATAGATTTTGCAATGAGGATGCAAGATGAGTTTGAGATCTCCATGTTGGGTGAACTGTCATTCTTCTTGGGCTTGCAGATTAGTCAGAAGAAGAAAGCTATCTTCATATCTCAATCCATGTATGTGAGGGAGATGTTGAAGAGATTCACCATGGAGGATTACAAGCCAGTTAGTACACCTATGATGACTGGGTGTAAGTTGAGCAAGGAAGATGACTCTCCATCAGTTGACCACACCTCGTATAGGTAAATGATTGGTAGCCTATTATATCTGATAGCTAGTAGGCCTGATATCTTACAAGTTGTATGCATGGTAGCTAGATTCCAAGCAGGACCAAAAGAGACATACATGGCAGCAATGAAGAGAATTTTCAGATATCTGAAAGGGACTAGTGAGTTTGGGTTATGGTATCTAAAGATCAAGGGCTTCAGTTTGTTAGCTTTTTCATATGCATATTGGGCTGGATGTGTGGATGACAGGAAGAGTACCAGTGGTGGTGCATTCTATTTAGGGAGCAACTTGGTGGCATGGCACAGTAAGAAGCAAGAGTCAATCTCCCTTTCAACTGCAGAGGCAGAATACATTACAGCTACATCTTGTTGTACACAAGTGTGTTGGATGAAGCAGATGTTGAAGGATTTGAGTGTGGAGGTTGAGCAGGCAGTGCCACTATATTGTGACAATACTAGTGCTATCAACATCTCTAAGAACCTAGTGATGCATTCTAGAACGAAACACATTGCTATCCGGTATCATTTCTTGAGAGACAAGGTGATGGAAGGTGAAGTAAGGATGGAGTTTGTTCCCACAACAAAGAAAGTGGCTGATATCTTCACTAAACCTCTTCCCAAAGATCAGTTTGAGTTCCTCAGATAGAAGCTAGGAGTGGCGGTTCTTCCCAAGCACTAGTGGCATTGGGAGAGGGGGAGTAAGGTGCTTGATGTTGCTACCCCCATATTAGACTCAAGGTTAGTCCATTGGTTCCACCCTTTGTACTTGTTGTCAAAGGGGGAGAGAGTTACTCATTGGAGCTTTGGAGTGTATTAGTGATGAAGTGGTTGCCAACAACACCAACGGGGGAGATTGTTGTTTTATAGTTGTCCTTGTTGGCAACCCGGCCACGTGGCGGTGATGACATGGCCAATTTGGATGATGTGGATGAAAATGATGACATGGTAGTGTCTAGTGTCACCGATGAGATAACAGAGCGGCATGGTATGCATGGAGTGATTTGATACATCCTTAGTATAGGTGGTGTGGGTTTATGGGTCAAAACTGGTAAAATTGACCTATTTATGCTCGGAGGAATTTTCGGTAATGAAAATGATATTTTTGGAAGATCGGTTCTTCATAAAAAAGATAGATTATAATTTACCTAGTCCAGTGCATTTGATTTTGTCACATTCTGATACTGTATGAAGAAGTTATGGCATTTGTGGCACTCGAGGGTAATTTTGGTATTGAAGAAAATATTTTTAAAGGAAATGTTCTCCATATAATGATATGATAAAAATCCAATCTTTCCAATGGTTCTAATTTCATCTCGTTCTGATTTCATATGAGAAAGATGGGTCATTGAAAAGGTCTAGGGGCATTTTGGTCTTTTTACATTACTAAGTCAGATGATCAGATCTTCTGAAAATCCGTAGAGCATCCAATTACGGTTCCAACGCACTTCGTTTCATCTCGATTGGATATCGTATCAAAAATTTATAAGTGTTTCCGTGAAATTGGTTCGAAAATCTAAACCGAAAAATCATCAGTTGCTCTCGGTGTTGAGTGGATTTTTGAGAATTTATTTTTCAAATTTGAAGGGCTTTTATGTAATTTCAAGATTTTGAAGGTCTGAGTTGCAAGGGGTCTTTAAACACTAAAATATATGAACGTAGGGGCTTATGTGTATATAAGAGAATTAGAGGGATCCTTAATAAACGGCTCAGATTGATCACGTCGGTCAGATTCAGATCTGACGTTTCGTGCAAGAGCTTACGTTGAAGAGGCTTACCCAAGGCTTCTCATTGGTGGAGTGTATTAGATATGATGGTCTGGCACTACACTATATTACATTGACTATTGTGTGTCGCATGTGCATCATCACCGAAGTTTAGATTCCAATCCTTTAGATCTGGATCAACTAGATCTTATAGATCCATATCTAATGGTCTCTAAATGATTCTCCTTTATGGGTTAAGCCGACAACCTTCTGGAATATGCACTGATGTGTCCAATCCGTGGCCGACAATGCCTCTGACGTTGTCAATGCCTACGTCATAATGACATCATCAAAATTCAAAACTTATGGTTTAGATCTATTGTCCGTTGGTTTAATCGGGTGGTTTATATTAAGAGATACCTTTTGATGAGATCTGCGGCTAGATCTACGCCTCTATTGCGTACGCCACCGGCGTAGCCTACGCCACCCATACGAAGATTCCATTTTAGGCTATCTCATTGCTCCAACTTCATTGAACCAAGTTGCTACTTCTTCGTTTTTTCAAGCCTACACTATGGAAGCAAGAAAAATGAGTTTTGAGTGAAGGAAGGCTACTGTTTTGGTCAAGAAGCTTCCCCCTCTTTGTTGGTCCTTGAATGAACATGAATACTTGATGATAAATGTTCTTATGCCATTAAAGGAGGTAAAATAGGATGTTGAGGTGTGTTAATAATACATTAACTCAAAGCCAATGAGGAAGAGAAGAAAGCAAGGACATGTTTGCTTTGAAGAGCAAGAGTCAAGGAGAGAGAAGGTGTGAGCACCAAACTTGTTAGTACAAGTTTCCAGTAATCCCAGGCAATCGGTTGTGAGATTCTCTAATATTTGATTTACATTATATGCATGTATGTATGTTAGGTTTAGTTGTGGATGAATGTATACATGCTAGGTTAGTTATGGATGAACTGTAAGCATGCTAGCTAGTTGTGGATATATATATATATATGCTAGGCAAAGCTTGACTGTAGGGCATTCATATAAGCCCAAATTTACTGTATTCTTTATTGAGTACTTAGTGGGTGCTAAGCACCGGGAGTGGATGCTCTCGTGTAGTGGGTGCTACACATTATACCGGCATTGCTAGTGCCATTTTAGCTTCGACTTAAAAAAATTGGGTGTGGATGCAGTCAAAAGTAGTGTATTAAGTAGGTACGAAGCCTTTATAGGCACTACTCTAGGGATGTAGGAAATTACCGAAACTCGTAAAAACCCTGTGTTGTGGATGCTTATTGTTTTCATTTTATATTGAAGTGCATGGAATGTGGAATGGGTGTGCACACTTGGAAGTGCTTATGAGAGGTTGAGTGTGCATATAACTTTGTACAAACAGGGACAAGTATATCAGGTTTTTCTTGGTCAGACATCAGACAAGATTTTGGGGATCGAAATTAAACTCACTGATTCACCCCCCCTCTAAGTGATTGCCAGGTTACAACACATACCTGCTTTAACTCAAAGGAGTCAACCACAAGGAATGATGTATGCTTTGCCAGCTAAGGAAGCTGAGGCTAGCATAGAAGTGGTAGCAGGTATGATTTAATCTGAGAACTACCTTCTGGTAAATTTTGATGATATGCTTTATTTATGTGTATTGATGTATTAGGTGTCCTACCTGTATCAGGTATATCAGCATATGTCTTGTTTGATTCAGGGGCTTCACATTCTTTTCCATTAAAGAGATTGCAGAGAAAATTGACATGACACCCAAGATGTTAGAGCTTAAGATGATAGTCAGTACACCTACAGGAAAAATTTTATAGTTGAAGAAAGTATGCACCATTAAGATCAGTGGAAAGCAGTTAGATGCCCAACTCATCAAGCTCAACATGCAAAACTTTGATGTCATACTAGGCATGGATTGGTTATCAGCACATCGAGCAAACGTGATGTGTGCTAAGAAACAGATCAAGGTGATTGATAATGAAGAGAAGGAACTAATATACCAAGTGGATATGATAAAGTAGGCTAAGAAGGTCCTCATCTCTGCTCTGCAAGCAGTGAAGTTGTTAGAAAATGGGTGTTAGGGGTACCTAGCATCGGTGATTGATTTAGATTCAAGGGTCACACCTCTAGAGGAAGTAGAGGTAGTTAAAGAGTTCCCAGACGTCTTTCCTGATGATCTGGCTCAACTACCACCTGACAGGGGGTTGGAATTTACTATAGATTTGATTCCTAGAGCTACCCCAATGTCCAAGGCTCCGTACAGAATGGCACCAGTAGAATTAAAAGAATTGCAAGTACAGTTACAAGATCTGTTGAAGAAGGGATTCATACGCCCAAGTGTATCACCTTGGGATGCTCCAGTGTTGTTTGTTAAGAAGAAAGATGGAAGCCTACGTATGTGCATTGATTACTAGGAATTGAACAAGTTAACTATTAATTACCAGTATCCATTGCCACGTATAGATGATCTGTTTGATTACTACAAGGTGCTAAGATATTTTCAAAGATTAACCTCAAAACTGGGTATTATTAACTCAAGATAAAGAGTAGTGATATACCAAAGATAGCCTTTAGAACTTGATACGGTCATTATGAGTTCTCAGTGTTGACTATTCCTAAAGGCACAGGTGGAATGACAGTGTATACTGATGCTTCCAAAGTCGGATTGGGCTGTGTACTTATGCAACATGGCAAGGTGGTAGCATATGCGTCCAGACAGTTGAAGGACAATGAAAAGAACTACCCTACCCATGACTTGGAGCTAACAGCGGTCATTTTTTCCTTAAAGATTTGGTGTCACTACTTGTATAGTGAAAAATAAGAAATATACAGTCACCACAAAAGTCTTAAGTACTTTTTCACCCAAAAAGACTTGATTATGAGACAAAGGAGATGACTTGAGCTTATAAAAGATTATGATTGTGATATTCAATCACCTAGGGAAGACCAATGTAGTGGCAGATACATTAAGTCAGAAAACTCAAACTGTGTCCCTTTCCTATCTAGCTGCCAGTCCAGAGCTCATTCAGGAGGCGATGTTAATGGATGAAATCTTCTTGTATGAGGGAGTGACCTTGGAACTAGAGCACCAGTCAGATGATGTTCAATAGTTGACTATGTCCTTGGTAACTCTATAGGTACACTTTTCCATCAGGGAAGAAATCATAAAGAAACAACCTTTGGATTCTGAGTTACAGCGGATCAAAGAGAAGATTCAAGAGCAAACAATGAATGACCCTAGCTTTACGTTAGCCAGTGACGGGGCCCTGTTGTTTCGGGGCAGATTGTGTATACCCTGCAATGAGGTAATATAGAACAAAATAGTAAAATAAGCACAGTTCTGAGTACTCTCTTCACCCTGGGAGTACCAAGATGTACAAGGACTTAAAGCAACACTATTAGTGGCCAACAGTGAAGTTCATAATAGCTCTGTATGTAACGAATCGCCTTGTATGTTAGAAAATCAAAGCTGAATCACACCGACCTTTTGTCACTCTTCAACCACTCCCAGTCCTGAATGGAAGTGGGATAACATTATAATGGACTTCATCATCGGACTACCACGTACACCCAAAGGAATGGATACAATTTGGGTAGTAGTTGACAGGCTTACTAAGATAGCTCACTTCATTCTGATCAGGACCAATTACACCATGGATAAGCTAGCACAGCTTTACATGGATAATGTGATACGCTTACATGGTGTAGAGTGAGCATTGTATCAGACAGAGACCCAAGTTTACATCCAAATTTTGGAAGAGCTTCCAATAAGCCTTGGGGTCACAATTGAACCTGGGTACGGCCTTCCATCCATAGACAGACGGATAGTCTGAGCGGACCATACAGATATTAGAAGACATGCTCCGAGCCTATTTTATAGAAATGAGTGGCAGTTGGGAGGAATATATACCTCTTATGGAGTTTTCTTACAACAACAACTACCAAGCTACAATTAGGATGGCTCCATATGAGGTATTATACGGTAGAAAATGCATAACTCCTCTATACTGGGATGAAGTAGGCGAACGTCGAATCCTTGGACCGGAAATGATTCAGATGACATGCGATAAATTCGATATCATTAGAGAAAGAATTAAAGCACCCCAGTCATGTCAAAAGAGCTATGCAGATATCCATAGGAAGGAAATGGAATTTCAAGAGGGAGAGAAAGTGTTCCTTAAAATATCTCCTACCAAAGTTCTGCGCAGATTTCACAAGAAAAGGCAAGTTATGCCCGAGATATATTGGGCCATTTGAGATTTTGAAACGAGTTAGGGCAATAGCATACATGTTGGAATTACCACCTTCCCTCAGCAGTGTTCAAATGTCTTTCATGTATCTATGTTGAAGTGGTACGTTCATGATCCATCCCACATGCTACCTATGGAATCGGAATACTTAAAAGTTGATATGACATATGAAGAACATCTGCCGGAGATCTTAGACCATAAGGTAAAAACTCTCTGTAACCACTCTATCTCTTTTGTGAAGATTCAGTGGGCCAACTACCCGATCGAGAGGCATCTTGGGAGAAAGAGGATGATATTCAAACCTTGTATCCTCATCTTTTCGGACAACTAGGTATTATAATTTTGGGGATGAAATTTTTAAAAAGGGGGGTAATGTGATATCCTACTTTCTAAACCCAGTCTAATTACCCGTATTGACTTGGTTTGACCATATAAGGGCTGAACCGGAGCGAATTGACGTAAGTACCATATGTAACATTGTAGCAAGAGTGACCTTGAACTCAGGTTGGCCTGACATGACCGAGCGGGTACCAAGTGTAATATGTGCACCCAAGCCTTGCACTTGCATGTGCCACGAGGCCATGTACAAGAAGTAAAGGTACGTACTAGTATTTGTGGGTGCCTAAGCAATTTAATTATAAGTATGAGTTTGTCCCCATTGAAGTCCAAGTGGAACACTAGCAATAGGCTAACTAGAATGGTATACCCACCTGAGATATACTCACCTAAGATGTACCCACCTAAGATATAATCACTTGAGATATACCCACATGAGAATACTCATCTGAGATATACTCACTAGAGAAATACCCACCTGAGAATTCCCACCTGAGATGTACCCACCTATGACGAAAGATATTTTGGGGACCCAGGTATAAAAGAGGAGACATTTATTGTCTTTTTCCTCATGAACGGTAATTGGTCAGTGGGAGAGAAAAGAAGAGAGAGAAAGAAAGAAGAAAGAAAAAGGAGGAGGAAGAAGAAAGAAGATAGGAAATCGATCGTAGAGCTTCATCGGAGCTAGGTCTTGGTATTTTGAGCCCAGATTATTGATCAACTTATCGGGATCTTCGATTTGAGGTAGGTATTGTACACATTCCAAGGATTCTTAAGAAAACCCTTTCTTAAACTTTTTTTTTTGATTTTTTGGAAAGAACCCACTTGGATCTTTCTAATCTTACATGGATAATCAAATCTAAAGACTAATGGAATGTGTGTACAATGATTTTGAAGAGTTTAGAAGGAGTATTGGTGAAGAGCTAGAGTATTTGGAAGTTCTTAAGCAAAAGAAGTGAAATTTGGGGTTTCATTGGTGTTCTTAAGAAAGAGGTAAGAATCTCCTTCTTTCTTTGGATTTAATCTTAGATCTAGGTTGAGGATACATGATTGGACCTTAGATGAGTGATTTGAGTCGCCGGATCGACCCCAAACAAGTTCCCCAAGCCAAAGAGAAGATGGGGAAGAAGATGGGAGAATTTTGTTTCAAGACTGGGGGGTGTTCCAGGCCCACTTGTCTTTGGGTCTTTGGACCACCTGAGTTCTTAGAACTCAATTTTTGAGTTATGGGGTAACAGACGGGCATAAAATCGGTGGCTACGAAGTCGCCTATCTTTGACTCATGCCCACCTGTCTTTCCAGAATGCCCAAAATGGGTCCAAATTTGATGGGTAACCCCCATTTATGATTCTAAACCCGATTTTAGCATCCGAACATGATGATTTTGACCCCAAAATAGTGAAAAGATAAACCATTATGTTTATGATAGGTTACACTCATTATACGCGTATCCACACATTGGATGTCCTACGTACTGGGTGCAAGCACCGTGTACATATACAAGTGAGTGGGGAGTGGACTCTGATTTATTTTTAGAATGTTATGCATCATTTACTGTTATGCAAGCCATGTCATCATGTCACTTGTGCGTAGACTAGACATCTCATATGTCATATCACGCATTGAATGTGCATTTACATAATATGCTATGCTTTGTGTTATGATTGAATATTCATTATGTCTTGATGTATGTGATGGAGGAATATTATTTGGACATGATATGCATGCTAGATTTAGATGTCGTAGTGGGCTTGAAAACGAGTGCATGGTGAGTCGTGAAATGGGACACGGTGCCATTGTGTAATCGTACTATGCTCATATAGAAGCATGCGGCTAGGATTTATATACCCCTTTGTGCTATGACCCTTCCCAATAGGAGTTTACGTGTTGCGTTACTATTGGGGGAAGTATCAGGTTATGATTATCGAACTCCTGCAACGGTTAGAAGTATGCACGGCTGATCGCTAGGACATTCGGTAACCCCGATGGTATATTCAAAGACCGATCATACTGCTTTTATTTCAGGTGGAGTCACCCATTTACTTTCTGTCATTTAAATTTATTGGAAGTCGGCTTGCATTTTAAATTCTGGTACCAACGGTGGGCCTTCTCTGACAAACCTATGGGTGTATCGCTGGATGGGGTCCGTGGCTCGTACCCGAGGCATACGTGCACTGTGGTTGTGAGTAGCACATAGCCTATAACCTAGTAATGTTGTTAGGCTACTAGGATTAAAATGAATTGCATACATATAGGCGCATATGTGTGTGTGACTGTTTGTGTGGTTTTTCTTGTGTGGTCTTCCTTTTCACTTATTGGGCTAGTGAGCTCATCCCACGTGCACAACTCTTTTTAGGTGATTTTACAAGTTACCTGCCTAGAGATCAGGAGTCGGGCCCCACTGTGGAGTTTTCCTCTGAGGACTGGTAGGTCCTGATGAGTTCGAGCACGGTGTCGATTGCACCTGTGAGGATTGTGCTGCATGGCAGTAGTGACCCATGGGTGATTCTTTTTAACTATTTTGACGTACTCCTTTTTGATGACTTGATGCTTAAATTGTTATATTTTTGTGTATATATCATGCTTTCGGGCCCAAATGTATATAATTGTTATAACTCAATTTGAGTATCAAACATTTGAGAAACAATTACAGGTATTATTATGAACAGATCTTCCACTGAAAATATAGGTCTTATCTTAATTTAGTAGGTGTATGTTGTATTGCAGTTACTGCATTGTTGATCCTGGCAAGTTTGTGAGTTAACCGAAGTTAACTCAATTACCGACTTGGTTATGTGCGAGTGGGGTGTGACAACTACTGTGTAAAAGAAAAAATGAGGTGAAAAAAAGGTAATAAATGATATTTATAGTGTGGTAAAATATCTAGCGACTAGATTTGTGGGTCACACTGGTGGGTCAACCCACCTATAACCACCCACCAGTCGACCAAAAATTGGCCTAAATATTGGGATTTTCGATGAGGCTAGGCTCCGACACGTATTTTGCTCCCTGTAGACTAGTTCTATGCATACTCAACATAAAATATGGTTACGTACCTTTATTGTGCGTACATGGCCTCGTGATGCATATAAGTGCACGACTGATGAGCACATTTATGTGTGAAATCTAGGGTAGTAAAACATACATTTTACATATTTAGAATGGAGCTACCTTGGGTTTTACTCTCTTTTTGCAGGTTTTATATTTTCAAGGCCTTAAGGACTATCGGGAGCCATATCTTCAATTTTACACGTAAAGAGGTCCTATTTCTTTCCATGGTTGCGAAGAGGACGAAATTTTGAGCAAGATGGACGTGTTCAATTAAAAGTACACATTCGTTTGGTCACCCGTACAAATGATTATTCTTTTTCGGGTCAGAAAAAGAATAATGGATCAGAAATGAACCGAGATGCAGAACCAGACCGTTTGCAATTGTCCCAGAGGTACAAGGAATACTCCAAATGCCAACAAGGATCGATGGACCACATCCTTAAGTGATTAAAGATTTGTTTTTGGTAACAACAACTACCTAGCTTAGTTGGTGAGCTATGGTGTACAAAATTCTCTTGCTCACCAAGAGGTCTCAAGTTCGAATCTTATGGTTGTTTTTTTTAGAAGATTTTGTTGAAGATTTTCTGCTTTAGAAGCAAGCAAAATCGTGGAAGGGTGCACAAGAAAAAAAGAAAAAAAAAGAAAGCAAAATCGTGGAAGCAAGAAGAGAAGAAAAAAAAAAGGAAAGAGAAAAAAAATGGGAGAACCAAAAATTGTCCAAATCTTCTCTCTCCTCCACATCATCACCAAAGATTGTCCAAATCACACAAAGGAAGAAAAAAAAAGTCGTCCCTAGGAGAGAGAAAAAAAAGAAGAAAAATAAATTAGAAGAAAAAGGAAAGAAAATAAGCAAAAAATTTTAGGAAATTTCTCAAAATTTATTTCTCTCTTCTCTCTCCTCCATCTTAGCACTTTTGGACTCAAAAGATCTCACAATCAATTGTGAGTTTCTCTCTTTTAGGAAAGAGAAAATTGTTACCCTACCTCTCCATTCCCTATAAATACAACTCATGTAAGAGGAGGAGACACAATTCATTCTTCTTCTAGTTTTTTTTAGTTGCTCTCTCTTTCTCTTGCTCTCTCTTTAGTTTTAGTTCTTCTCTATTTTTGCTTTAATCACTTTTGTAATAGTTTTTTTATGTCAATTAATGCAAGTACTCTTTTATTTTTATTCAGTTTTTTTATGTTTATGATTTATGCAATTGAGTTGTAATTTTTTAAGTTATAGTTCTAGGCTTAGATCTAGGTGACAAGATCACGAGCCGTGGAGCAATTTTTTTTTCAAGTTCAAGCATTGATTCAAGTAAGTAGGCTCCTTCAGTAGTCTTCTCTCCCCCCTCTCATTCCCTCTTCTGACTACCCTTTCTTTCTTAATTTAGGATTTTTATTTTCAGTCGTTACATTATTGCTATCCCTCTCCCCCAAGGTTCATGGCTAGTGTATGTGTTGGCTTTGCCCCTCCTGGCCATAGAACCATCAATTTATTGCTTTTATTTTAATTGTCTCCCTTTCCCTAAAGCCAAGTAGAGAAACCCTTGTAAGAGTAACTCTCTGGTCAAGTAGGGAAGCTCATATTATGATGCATCCCTCGGGCTAAGTAGAGAAACCTGCTTGTGAGTCTCTCTCTAGCTTTATCCCCTTTCTTTTACTTTATTTTTATTTCAGCATTTTTTTTCATTTATTTATTTATTTTTTTGATTGCGTGGGTTGTTTATTTTAGTTATTTATTTATTTAATTTTAATTGTGTGGCTTGCGTCTTTAAATTCTTAGATGACGAATGGTTAGGACGTTATTTTTAGGACGGTAATTAGAATTAGATCACAACCATTAATCAGTTCACTTTCGCATTATTAAAAGAAATAAAAAATAAAGTGGCTGCTCTCCCTGTGTTCGACCCGTAGCTACACTGATCCGTACGCTTGCGGTTACATTTTAAATCTCAAACAAGTTTTTGGCGCCGTTGCCGGGGAGACAGTTCCATGTTATTTTTCACTTTCTTTTGGTAAATCGGAGTGCTTTGTTTGCTTTGTTTTATATTTTTTCTTTTTTTTATTGAATTCCTGAGAAGAACAACTTGCAATAATAGTTGTATCAGTGGAGGTCGCCATGCCTCACAGTATGATAAAGACAGGTTTCACCCTGTAGCAGTACCTCAGGAATTGACCTGAGCAACCCCGGATCCCTGCCGGTAAGCTCCCAAAAAGAAAAAAAAAATCAAAAAAAATCAAAAAATCAAAAAATAAAAAAAAAAAAAGTTTTGCTATCCATTCTTTTGTGCTTGTCTTACTTTAGTTGTGGGTAGTTTTTCTGTTGCATGAGTGTTAAGTGGGTACGTAATACTAAGAATCGGTTAGAAAGAAGAGATCCAACAAGTAGTGACCCTATACGTTTGCTCTCTTTAAAACCCTTCAATATGGGAGACCAACAGCAAAACCCTTCACCTAAATCTCTGAAAGATAGGTTCTACCCTGCTAGAACAGCCCAACCTTCCTGTATAGTTCTACCACAAGCCCAGGGCAATAATTTTGAACTCAAATCTCAATACATCACTATGTTGCCCCACTTCCATGGGTTGACCTCTGAGGATGCATACCTATTTCTAAGGGAATTTGAAGAGGTATGTGTTCTAATTAAGATCCAACAGCTTTCTGATGATGCTGTTAAGCTTAGGTTTATCACTTTTGCATTGAAAGACCAAGCTAAGAAGTGGTTGTATGGATTACCCACAAATTCCATAACCTCATGGGAACAGTTCACAGTTGTCTTCCTTAAGAAGTTTTTCCCAACTCACAAGACCAATAAGCTTAGAAGTGATATCCTTCAGTTTAGGCAAAAGCCTAGTGAGTCATTTTCCAAACTTATGGAGAGATTCAAGGATCTACTCCAAGAATGCCCTCACCATGGCCTAGACCTATGGCATTTATGTCAAATAATTTATGAGGGTATTGATTACCCAACTAAACAAATGATAGAGTCTATGTGCCCTGAGGGATTCACATCCTTTACAGATGAAGGAAAGGCATGGGAATTCTTACTTGACTTAGCTGACAAAACCCGTGAGTGGGAATCAACCCAAGAGAGTGAAAGAACCATAGGAGGAAAAGGATATTTTGTGGATGGGATAGTAGCCAAGGAAGCCCATTTGGATAGCCTAATCAAGAGGATTGAGGCTATTGTTCCTAGAGAGCCATCATCAGTCAATTTGGTTAAGATTTGTGCTTGGTGCCAGTCCCCTGGACATGTCATAGAAGAATGCCCTAACACCTCTGGGGGCACTTCTAATGATAGTGTTAATGCCTTATACCAGAATAATCCATATAGTAACACCTACAATCCAGGATGGAGAAATCACCCAAATTTCTCTTGGAATCAGGGCAACCAAGCAGGACCTTCCAATTTCTATAATCAAGGTCAACCTGGACCCCAAAGGCCTCCCTTTGCACAACAATCTTTTTCTCAAAATACTTTTCCTAGGTCAAATGTAGGACCTCAGGCGAGTTTTCCTAGGGCCCCTCTTCTATCATCTTATCAGCAACCCCCTGGGTTTACCAACACTGGAGAGGCAAGTAGAATAAGTGACTTGGAAAAAAATATGGCCCTCCTCATGACAAGCCATCAAAATCTTACGAGAGAACTTACCCAAGTTGTCTCAATTATGCGTGAGAGGGAGAAGGGAACTTTACCCAGTCAACCAGAGCCTAACCCTAGGCATCATCAGCCTGTTAGTTTACAAGGACCAACTAATGCACCACTGAATATAGTACAAGGTCAGACTCAACAAGGGCCCTCTAACCAATGTAATGTTGTTTATGCCCTTAGGAGTGGTAGAGAGTACCTACAGAGTGTTCCTAAATCTTCCCCATCTATTACTCCTGTTAACTCTTCTTCATTTGAGGACACAAATGTGCCTCTTGTTCCAGGTTCGTCTGATGAACCTAAAGATTTTTCTGAAACTAAAGATGATTTGGTTGAGGAAACCAAAAATGATTCTTCTGAACAGGGGCAAATCCCTAACAGTCCTTATGTTCATCCTGTCCCATTTCCTAATCGCTTGGTAAACAAAAAGAAGACTGCTTCCATGGACAAAATTTTAGAAGTCTTCAAAAAGGTAGAAGTAAACATCCCTCTTTTGGATGCCATATCCCAGATCCCCGCCTATGCAAAGGTACTGAAAGATTTGTGTACTCACAAACGTATCACTAGTGTGCCCAAAAAGGCGTTCTTGGCAGGTAACATTAGTTCCATAATTACTCAGCCTATAGCAGCCAAGTATAAGGATCCAGGGAGCCCTACCATATCTTGTGTCATAGGCAACACCTATATTGAGCATGCCTTACTTGACCTTGGCGCAAGTGTGAACCTTTTACCTTACCATGTGTACAAGCAACTAGGATTGGGAGAATTGAAAGACACTGGAACTTCTCTTCAGTTGGCAGATAGGTCTGTTAAGATTCCTAAAGGGATGGTTGAGGATGTCTTACTAAAGGTGGGGGAATTTATTTTCCCTGTTGATTTCATTGTGTTAGATACTAAGCCCTTCTCAACCAAGGATGAGATCCCAATAATTCTAGGAAGACCATTCTTGGCTACCAGTAATGCATTAATCAATTGCCGGAATGGTTTCCTAAGATTATCTTTTGGTAACCAAACTGTTGAGTTTAACATGTTTAGGATTGGCAAGCAACCACATATGGAAGAAGAGATCAATATGCTTGAGGATTTTTTGGATTTTTCTGATGATTTAGTTACCAACTTTGATATTGATTTTGATTCAGAATTCCAAGAGTGTATGGATGAGTTGGATGATGATAGTGAAAATTTCTTTTCTGAAGTCTTGAGTCTTCACACACTTGTGGAGCCCTTAGGACCCCTTTCCAATTCCATTCCCAAACCTTCCATAGTTGAGCCCCCTAAGCTAGATCTTAAGGAGTTGCCATCTAATTTGAGATATGCTTTCCTAGGGCCTGACCAGACTCTTCCTGTAATAATTTCTTCAAATTTGACTTCTAGCCAGGAAGAGGAGTTACTTAAAGTGTTAAAAGATAATAAGGAAGCCCTAGGTTGGACCATGACTGATATCAAGGGTATAAGCCCTTCCATTGTGCAACATCATATACATCTTATGGAGGATTCCAAACCATCCACGGAACCCCAAAGAAGAGCTAACCCAGTGATGATGGAAGCTATTAAGAAAGAGATCCTAAAGTGCTTGGATCATGGAATAATTTATCCTATTTCTGACAGCCAATGGGTAAGCCCAGTTCATGTAGTGCCTAAGAAGTCTGGTGTGACTGTAGTTCCTAATGCCAATAATGAGTTGATCCCTACCCGTGTCCAAACAGGATGGCGAGTGTGCATAGACTACAGGAAGTTAAATGCGGCAACCTGGAAGGACCACTTCCCATTGCCATTCATTGACCAGATGTTAGAGAGGTTAGCTGGACATAATACTATTGCTTTCTTGATGGATATTCCGGCTATAACCAAATCCCAATTGCTTTAGAGGACCAACATAAGACCACTTTTACATGCCCATATGGAACATTTGCTTACAGGCGTATGCCCTTTGGGCTTTGCAATGCCCCTGCTACGTTCCAACGATGCATGATGAGCATTTTTTCTGACATGGTCGAAAAATTCTTAGAAGTATTTATGGATGACTTTTCAATTCATGGGAATTCTTATTCTGAATGTCTTTATCATCTTTCCCTAGTTTTGAAAAGGTGCATATCTAAGAATTTGGTTTTGAATTGGGAGAAATGTCATTTTATGGTTAAATCTGGTATTGTTTTAGGCCATGTAATATCCAAGGAGGGAATTAAGGTAGATAGAGCAAAAGTGGATTTAATTGATAATTTACCACCTCCTCAATCTGTTAAGGATGTCCGATCTTTTCTAGGGCATGCAGGCTTCTACAGAAGGTTTATTAAGAACTTTAGTCAGTTAGCCCGACCTCTCACCTCATTACTTGCCAAAGATCAAACTTTTGAGTTTTCCAAAGAGTGCCTAGAATCCTTCAAGCAACTTAAGAAAGAGTTGACCAATGCACCCATTGTTCAACCACCTGTTTGGACTGAACCTTTTGAACTGATGTGTGATGCTTCGGATTTTGCTATAGGAGCAGTTTTGGGTCAAAGGATTAATAAGTTGCCCATTGTCATTTACTATGCTAGTAGGACCTTAAATGATGCTCAACTCAATTATACAACCACTGAAAAAGAATTTTTAACTGTTGTGTTTGCATTAGAAAAGTTTCGGTCTTACTTAGTTGGTTCACATAAGGTGGTGTATACTGATCATTCTGCTCTCAGATACTTAGTTCAGAAGAAGGATGCCAAAGACCATCTCATTAGGTGGGTCTTACTTTTGTAAGAGTTTCATTTAGAAATTAGGGATAAGAAAGGAGTTGAAAACCTAGTTGTAGACAATTTATCCCGACTTTCAAATTCCTTGACTGTCGATTCTCCAGTCAACGAGAACTTTCCAGATGAACAATTATTTGCAATGTCCAGTGAACCATGGTTTGCTGACATTGTCAACTTCTTAGTTTCAAGTGTGACTCCGGATCACTGGTCCACCCAAGATAAGTATAGGTTTTATTCCCAAGTTAAGCACTTTTCTGGGATAATCCTTATTTGTTTAAGATATGTCCAGATCAGATTATCCGACGATGTGTTCCTGATCATGAGCAACATTCCATTCTCT
>NW_024868936.1:0-16846 GCF_013358625.1 Macadamia integrifolia
TCTCCCCACTTACTTGTAGCGTACAAGGATTCCCGTTCGGTACGGGTGAGATTCGGAGCGAATCGGGTAGGATTTGGTGAACCTAACATAATTGAGTGGGGTTAGTACTTCACCATTTTAGAATCAAAATTAATGAAATCCGATGTCAAAATCGTGTTTAGAACGTCAAAAGAAAGTCACACGTCCGATTTGGGTTCGATCGAACATAAGGATCACCTTCGGGGCCACACGGGTGGGTCAGACAGGTGGGCTGTCTACCCACCGGTTTTACCCACCGGTTATGACCGGCGGGTAGGGGCCCGCCAGTTGTACCTGCCAGTTGTACCCACCGGTTGGGCCCGAAGGCCCCCTGCCTTCTCAGGTGGGTACCCACAGGCGGGTAGGAGCCCACCGGTTGTACCCACCGGTCTTGGCGGGAAAGACACTGTTTTTTCCCCATTTTCTCCATTCTTTTGGGAATCAAATGGGGCTTTTCCCCACCCATTCTTCACACCCTCAAGGTCCTATAGGATGGTTCTAACCTAGATCTAGGTTAGATTCAAGTGAGGGAAAACCATCTTACCTTCTTTGCTCAAGAACGACTTCAAACCCTCCAACCTCTTCAAACCCACAATGTTCCTTCCACCTTGTCAATATCTCTTCAAATCCTTCAAGATCAACACATAAATCATCTATTAAACCTTAGATTCATCATTTCAAAGGGTATTTACAAGATCTCAAGAAACCATACTCGAATCAAGGGTTTAAAGCTTGGGTATGGTGAATGTTCACAAAACCCAACTTTTCTTACCTCCAACTGTAGATCTAGAGTTGAAGATCACTCTCCCGGCACCGGAATGGGAAGACCGAGCTTCGGCGCCGCTGAAATCCCCCTTTTCTTCCTCTTCCTTCTCTTCCTTTCTTCTTCCCTTTCTTTTCTCTCTCCTCTTTACTTTTCTCACCAACGTACGAGGGTAATAAATGGAAAGAAAAGAATATCATAAAGCCTTATATACCATTCCTAATTAAGTGAATAGTGCTCTTGGATGGGTCACTCAGGTGGGTGCACCCACTTGTCCTACCCACCTGAGAGCCAAAACTTGGGATTTTGACCGGGTTCGGACCTCACCGCGAACCCCACCCCAAGCATACGATGTAGCATACGTATATACCTTAAAATACGGATATATTACCTATTTTATCCGTACATAGCCTTATGGTAGGTGCACGTACATGGTTTGGGCACTCCCGTCTCTTCTGGCACTGGCTCAGACTTGTCGGGCCAGCCGGTGTTTAAGGTCACCCGTGCCATCATAGCCCATAAGGAACCTGCTCTAATTTCCTCTGGCTCGGTTCCTGCATGGTTAAACCGGTTCAACCGTGAAATCAGACCAGGTTTAAGAAGCGGGGTATTACAGCTTCACTGTGTACTACCTGTTTATAAACATGTCGGGCTTGAGCCGGACACGTTTATTAGTCGGGCCGGTCTAGGTCGGACAATAAATGTGTCGGGCTTGGTCAGGCCTACCGATGTTAGCCTGTAATTGACACCCTAGTTCGAATCACCTTAGCAGAACCTTTGAGGCCACTTACAATGGGATTAATGCGGTTTTTAATGATCCATTAAAAAAACAAAAACAAATATACCTTCAAAAAACTTATTTTTAAGCATATCAATATGACAAAAAACAAATCTATTCCTAAAAAACGACTTTTAGTCAACTAGGCCCGTTGTTTTTGTTAGTTTGCTTATGGTACATTTTTTAATACCACATTGGTACTATTATAAGGAAAAATGGTCTAGGATTAAGAGAAAAAAATTAAAAACTATCTCTACCATCCAAATTTTAACTCCACAAAGTAGTTGGATGTGAGTACAATATAAGTCAGATAGAACATAAGGGAAAACTTCCCTTTAACTTTAAGTAAAGGGAGTGTGCTTCTTGTTTGGTAGTATAGCCTACATTGGCAGAAAACAGATAATGAATGCCCCTCAAAAGGAGTCATTTTGGGGGTAGAAACGTCAGACTACACTCCCGGATAGAGAACATTTTTCCAATACATATATAATAATAGAGAAAATTGCATTGCCATCACCTGAATTTTGGTCCTTATTCAATGCCACCCCCTGGACTTCTCGAAACACCAAAGACACCCTCTGAAAATTCAAACAATTCTAAATCAGTCCCTGCCGTTAGCAGACCCTGTTAAGTGATAGAACCTCTGGTAATTTTTTACAGAATGCCCAAAACACCCTCGTTATTGTGAGAGGACAATATTATACTCCCTTTCCCTTCTTCTTCTAAACCCACACTCTCACTCTCACTCTTCACTCATACAAACAAGGAAAGCCCCATACCTGCAACTTGACCGCTCCCCTCCGATGTGTGATCGTGAGCACGTCTCCCCACCGACGTGCGATCATGAACACATCTCCGGATTCTAGAGTTTGAAACAACCCCTTATGTGACTCTAGGAGCCCGACAGAGTACAAGGTTTGTAAGGGAGCCCAAGCAGCTGATGCTTCAACACAAACTGAGGTAACAAGTGTGAGGAGAAACAAGGCCCCAGAAACTTGTACAAGAGGTGTTTCAATTGATGATGGTTCGCTAGACCTTGAATGCAATGAGAATCATGAGAACCATATTCCACAAGCTAAGGATAACTCCGAGCTGTGTAGGGATGAGATATACCCACCTCCATCTTCTTCGAGCACTTCTTCTAGTGGAAAGGCAGAGACTTAGTCTCTGATCAGGGCTGATGCTAATAAGATCAATAGCTTCAGGATAATTGAGGAGGAAGATACCCGCATGCCCTCCACTATGAAATTGAAGCCTGCAAACATGTGGATGCAATTGATCTCCTATGGGTCTATCCTGCAAACATGTGGATGCAATTGATCTCCTGTGGGTCTATCTCAGTGAAAGATCACCGTTTTGGTCTCGTACCTACCTACAAACATAGTTTTTCTCATTCAAAATTTCCCTCACCATTGTTTTCTAATACATTGATGTTGGGAGAGCTTGACTGTCTGTCAAAGAATCCAAGATCGATGGGTCTGAGATTGGAAGACAAAGAGTATTTCAGTGGAAGCTTGATTGAGACTAACACTTTCAGGGAAGGAGATGGGCCAACTGTTCTCTAAAGGTCTTCATCATACAATGCTAACAGGTAATTCTACTTACATCCTCTGTTTATTCTTCTTGGTAATTGGTGTTTCTCTTGTGGGATGAAATTCCAGAAATATTGGTTAAACCTAGGAAATGCATGAGATAACCTGATTTGGAGAATTTTGGCTAGATGTTTTGAGATCACACTTTCTTATTTTCTAGCTCTATTATACAACTGGAATTGCAAATACCTAATCCCAAGCATATTGATGGTATATTATTTGAGTATTAAACTAAAATTACTAATGAAATGCCTTATGCAGAATTTGGTAACTGCCTATTTATTAGGAAGGGACAATTCTGATTTTGGAACTTGCCTTCATTCAATAGAAGTGTTCACGATCGCACGCCAATGGGGAGATGTGCTCACAATAGCACACCGGAGGGGAGCGGTCAAGTTGCAGGTTTGGGGCTTTCCTTGTTCGTATGAGTGAGAGTGAGAGTGAGAGTGAGAGTGAGAGTTTGGGTTTATAAGAAGGGAAAGGGAGGATAATATTGTCCTCTCAAAATAGAGGGGGTGTTTTGGGCATCTTGTAAAAGACTAACAGAGGTTCTATCACTTAATAGGGTCTGCTAATGGTAGGGACTGATTTGGAATTGTTTGAATTTTCAGGGGGTGTCTTTGGTGTTTTGAAAAGTTCAGGGGGTGGCATGCAATTTTCTCATACTAATATTAATTCAAAACATATTTATGTTGATTCAACCGTATTTTACACATTATATTTCCTTCCAATTTAACGACAATTGGTGCGTGTTTCAGAAAAATGTCCAAAACATCCATGTAATGGTACCCTAGTAGTACCTACGCTGGGGGGTTAATCCATATCCCCTTCAACTACTGGGACACCCAATGAGGCATTTGACCAGAAACACCCCAACTTATAGGCACCCACCTCCAGACGCTGGATGCCTCTGGGCATCACAGTGGTTTGAGAGGGTCCAGACGTGCGTGGGGGGGGGGGGGAGGGATATGAAAATGGACGGCTAAAATCCTGTGACTTTTGGACACGTCACAAAAAATTGTGACACCACTTGATGCTGTGAATTCTAACAAACTAGGTTGACTAGTCTAGAATCTAGATTAGTAAACGAAGACCACTGCACTTGGTTCAAGAGTGAAAACCTAACTCCAATTCAATCTTTGAGTTTTATATAAATATGTTGAGAGAGAGAGGGATGGTCATGCCACCAGCTTTTATGAGCTAGAGACATACACTAATCATAGGAATGAACACAAGGGGGCAAGGGAGTCTTTCCAAAGGAAGAGGAAAGAGGAGATGACATACACTGCGCCACCTTGACAACATGCCCTGGCTTTTCCAACTTGTTTAATCGTTCTATACAATAGTACTGATGCCTAACCAACTTCATAGCGTGTAAGTTGGCTCGGACACCTTAGTTAAAAAAATAAATAAATAAAAAATAAAGAATCATAGTCTCCAGAAAATATGATCCGTGGACGACCCATGTCTAATTAAGGTATTAAAAGTGTTGAGAGTCCCCACGATTGAAAGATATCCATGAAGAAGGGAGGTGAGATTAAGGCACAGATTAGGGGCCTCCTCAGAGGAATCAAAGCAAGTTTGCTGATGGAACATGTAGGGATAAAGGCATGAACATAGAGTAGCTGATTCTTAAGGAGAAAGGAGGATGGCCATGGGAATGCTTTAGAACTTATTTTCAAAACTTTTTTTTATAAAGATCTGCAATAACAATATAGACAAGTGTTTTCTATCAGAGAGCGGTCCCTGTGTCTAGATACATGGTGCATGTGCCCTAGGAGGTGCATGGTGGCCATTGTGCGTCCCCCATGTATCTGTGGCATGAGCCGCTCTCTGATAGAAAACTTTGTCCCTAACAGTATAATATACCTTTTTGCAAGTGCTAGCTTATAGTACTAGGAAGATAGGTGGAGCATGAGTAAATGTGATCATTTTTTTTTCGTAAATAAATTTCTATTCATTAAAGTGAGCAAAGCTCATAGTTGCCAAATTACAGAATTCCATCAACTATGAAGTGGAAATATGTCAAACTGTCCTACTTGTACATGCGATCAGGGTCATAAGGCTGTAGTTGATCGTTTGGCTTAAGTTTTTATTGTTCATCAAAAATACAGATTTCAAACGAAATATTCTTGTATTGACTTGGTTTAACCAAGTCGAACTGAATCAATAATGGGTCAGTCTGCTGTAACCCTAGCTATATTACATGCATGGAAAGCATTTAGTTTTTTGACTTTAAAGGGTTGGGCGTGAAGTCTGCCCGCGCTTGGTATTTCCCTCATATTTTTCTTCTTAGACTAATAAAATTGGATCAATTACATACCTCAATTATATGAACCTAGACAATAAGACTTTGCTCTAAAGCATCAACATGGGAGAAATTTGGGGCTTCCATGGGGGTGGGGAGGTCATTTTGTACCACCTTGTGTCTACTCGCAAATGCTCAGCTCCCAGAAAGAGTTCTTTTTCCCTAACAAATTATAGTGGAAACTGTTTTATGGGAAAAAGAACCCAGTCCATTTCTTGTCTCTATCTCTTTTCTCCCCCAAATAAGGGACATGGATGACTTTTCACATGGGGAAGAGAGAGTTAGACACATGAGAGCGGTAGCATAGGCCACACTCTCAAACAAAGTTTTTTTTCTCCAATTTTATATATGGGCGATAGAACGTTTCTTAGTCGCATGGCTACTATGTCACCATATGGTTCAAGGGTAGGGTGGTCTTTTCATGCCCGACTATGTTTGGGTATAGAGTACGCGACTAGGGAGCATTCTTTTTCCCTTTTATATTGACTTTAGACTTTAGAGTAGTTTCAGGTTACGTGAGTATGTAATCCATGCTAATCAAAAGATTATCTTTCTAACCCATATATATATATATATATATATATACACACACACCAAATAAGAACCAATCTCTTCTTGATTTTATAGCCATTTATTTTTTGGATTATATTAATAATATCTCAATATAACATTCAAATAGTGGATTCGATACAATCAAAATTGTTTCATGCATGGAAATCCTTACTTCTCCTCGCTGTGCTGTTTTTGATGGACTAAGTACCATGTGAAGTCAGCAATAAGTTACTGTCAACACCCACCCACCTCATCTTCCCCTTCAACTTGATGGACTCATACAAACGGGGGGGGGGGAGGGAAGGATGGACGAACTGATTTCATGTCTAGTATTTTTCTATTCCATTTCTTTGATGATGTTGTCATCTGTTTCCTTCTTGGTTTTTTTAAAGAAGTTATAATCACATGCCTTGATTCAATATATTTAGTAGGGGAAGGGATTCATCAAAGGTTACGTGTACAATTATGCACAAAACCTTAGGCCTATTTAGTTTGTGTAACTAATAATTGAGCGAACGTTGGGCATGTCCGCTCTAGGCACATGCGTGTTGGGCAAACTCATGAGCGAGTTTGGATGGGGAGAGGCAAGGGTGTCTTTTCTAGAGATGGTGAGAGGGAGTGACTTATGGCTGGGCAGCTGTCTCTTGCATGTGGCCATCGTCTTTTTACAATTTGATGGGACATAACCATAAGATTGAAGATATTTTTACACTTCGTAAAATAAAGGGAACTAATTATTTTATGAGAGAGGATTCTTTGGGCAAGAGGCATAGAGGAGCACACCAATGACGTGCATAGAAAGACAATGAGGTCATTTAATGTGAAGAAAAAAAAGATAGAGAGATGGATAGAGGGTGCTTGCATACCCTCCCCGGAGGCTTAGAGAACCTTTACTGTTGTTCTCTAGAGAACCCATATACACATGCATTACATCTTATCCCGCTTGATTGAGAATCCCTTTCTTCACAAAATCGATGAAATCTTCTATCAACACTGCTGGAAAGAGGAGATAGGGTTCTCTGTGTGCACAAACGTTGTTCCCAACTCTGACTTTCATCCCACTATATCGCTATTGCTACAACAGAATAGATGGGCAACTAGGGGTTGACATAGATTAGTTGGAGTGAACTTAATCATAACTGCTTTGTTATCTACTTTGAATCAGTAATAGAGTTTTTTGGTTCTTTAGATTGATTTAACACGAGCTGCAAGTAACATGTTCTGCTCAATTTTACATTTTTTATAGATAAGTGAGTCGTCCATATATGATTTAAGTGAAAACAAACAATGGACAAGAGTTGGAAATTCAAAATCTCATACTGCATCTCTGTTTGCCAGTAGCCATTAAAACATATCAATCTCTTGTGCCACGCTATACGATGTATAGCGAACCCCCGCGCTTCAGATTTGAACTCCCTTCACCTTAGGTTAAAAAAGTATTTTGTCTATGTAAACTATAATATAATAAGTATAATAAAATTTGGACCTGGATCGCTAAGTGTTTACCAGGTTGAGTGGTCTGAGCGTCCAAACACATGGAAGGTGAAATGACCATGTTATCCCAATTATTCCTCTCTTTTTAGATGCTTGACACGCAATCTCATTCGCCTCCATGCTGGCATCCTGCACCAGTCTGGACGTTTCTTACGCCACAGACTGGGTTTCCCCCCCAAATTTTTTACTTAATTTATGAGATGGGCAATAATGTAGATTTTTTTTTTTACTTAAAAAAATTCGTTGTGTTGGGTGAGGTTAATTTAATTTAATTTTTTTAATTATTTTTTCTAGGGGTGGGGTGAGGAATAAAATTTAGATGCTACCCGTCGGTGGCACTATCTCATTTAGCTATATGTACACCTCTAACATTTAATGCTGAAACCCAATCTAACGGGACAAGTTCCTTTATTGTTATCGTTAATTATATTTAATTCCTCTTTTAGCCTTATTGATAAAATAAAAATTAAACACCATCTTCTATTCATCATCTTCTTCTCCACTTATTCCCCTCTCAACAAGTTTAAAAGTACCTTTTTTTTTTTTTTTTTAATTTATTTAAGTTATGTGTAGTGGTAAAGGTTTGATCATGAATCTCACTTCTTGATGTCCCCTCTAAGCCAACTACGCTAACCCCTTAGGGTTAAATTAGATCCATCAAACTTAATCAATCATTGTTTTTCATCATCAATAAATCGTGTGGATATTTTTCTCAACTACGATCATACCACCAACTCGAACCTCCATGATAGCAAACCTCTTCAAGGTTTTTTCTTGCATTCCCTTGATTTCCCTCCGATTCAGGAGGACCTATCTCAACTGAACATTGAACAAGACAATCAAATCGTCAATGAGGCGGATGACAAAAGGAATTAAATATTAATTAAGAGATAAGAGTGAAGGAGCTTATTCCATTATATTGGACTTCAGCCTTTTATATTGGAGGTGTACACATGGTTCATTGAGACAGTGTCACACAAGGATAGCAACTCGTGTAGCAGCTAAATTTTATCTAGGTTGGGGGCGAGGGAATGCAGGTTAGCATGATCACGGTGACCGACTTTTTTTGGTGCATTGTGGATTCAAGGTTGTGAGTTTGAAGATATTTTCGGATATGCTACACATGGCGTAGCGATGATCGGTAATTACAATCATACAAAAAAGATTCCATTTTACACCCTAACTAGAGAATTTTTTTCCCCTTATACTCACTCTGCAATACACTTGCTTATCTTTTCAGAAAATTTTCCAACAAAATTTGGTCCCCACCAAAGGATACAAAATCTGGATTAAATCTTATTGTATAACTAAGCACAGTACATATATTAAGATGTCATTATTCTATATGCACTATACAAGACGAGGCTAATAATGACACTAACAAAGTGGCCTTCTCCAATTATACGAAAGACTACACAACCATCAAGATTTCACCGAAAAAAACTTTCTTAAAATTTGATTTTTTTTGACAATTTTACCCTTGGTCTGTGTCATTCCACCGATATGGGATCGATCAAATATATCGGAATTAATGATGATATCGATCTGAGACTAATACCAATTCCTAAAACCATGCTTACACAATGAGTACCAAAAATGGATCCTGCTCCTCTCCATTGAGTCCAAGGACCAGGGAGCCATATCATGGCTGAAAGGACCGGCATGCATCCATAGGCCACCCCAGCTGTGGAATGACTCCTTAATCCCCGGGCTCCATGAAGAGGATCTTTTCCACAAAAAATAAAGTAATTAAATAGAGTTCTCAAACTTGGTTGTTGAATGCCCTATTTGTCAAAATAAGTATGCAAATTCAGCTGACATTATAGCTTACAATTAAATTCAGAAGTTTGGGGGCAAAGTGTTTGACTGGTTTCTCTTCCCAAATTCAGCGGAGAATCCAAATGAAACAAAATAAATTTACAAGAAAAAAAGACTTTGTTTGGGAGTATGTGTACATCAATACTCTCATTTGTCTATCTCTCTCCTACCATGTGAACAATCATTTATATACCTTATTTGGTAGAGGAGAGTGATAGACGCCAATGGTCCTAGACAAAGAACCGATTCCCTAAATTTATATACAAAGAATAACAAAGAACTTCAGGGATTGGGGGCGGAGGACTCAAAGGGGAGACAATCATGCAAGGGATGAAGCTTAGTGCTTATAAAAATCTATTAATTAATAAATGTTTTAGAGTCACATGAATGAAAATATCTAAAGCTTAACATAATCAGGATTTTTTTTTTTTTTTTTTTTAATTTCATCTTACCTCATTTAATGGATTTACAATTTCCAAAAAAGGTGCTTAGTACTTTATATTAAATCTATGAGTGGCATTATTAAATTTTTGGTGACCTTAACAAAAACCAATAATATACTGAACCCAATTAATGTATATAACCGACTTTATATAACTGTCCACTGCCCTTAGTTTAGAAATAGGAACGTAATTAAGAAGGAACCCCCAAAGTCATAAAAGATTAGAAGTCAAAGAAATACAACACTAACTGCGTCGTTGTGTATAGATTAATGAGATATCAACATCATAAGTTGACATTCAAATATTCGATATTACCCAAGATACACTTGAGCCTTTGGACCAAGTGGAACAAGACTAATTCATATTAGATAGAGGTATTCAAAACTACCATTGTCTCTCTCTAAAACACTATATCTCTCTTTTTGTAATTTTATTAAAAAAAGGGAAAAAAGAACGTTACCCACTTGCATGTGTTTATGTCTTTATAGGTAGGTACGATATTATTCTACTACCACCGGCCCATACATTGAAGATGCCTCAATGTGGCTTTCTATTGGTCTACGAACTGGCACAATCACCGTACACGTGGGTAGAGTTATTTTGCTTAAAAAAGATTTAGTTTATATGTACAAACGTGTATATATATGGTTGTATCTTTCCACGGTACCGTTGGATGAGGGTATATCTAGAAATATCCTTTCCCTATTTCTCCAACAAGTTACTTTAACAAATTATTGGAACACCTTTGTTATGATACCAATCATTAAAATTACCTAAAAACCCTGAAAAACCTCCATTCAAATGGCTTATTTTATGTGGAAGTGTAATGGCAAAGCACCTCCTTTACTGGGGCTGGCAACATAAGCATGTTATGGTAACCACGTGGTGCCACATTTGGTATTTAAATTTTGGACAAAGGATGGGTACATATGCTACCTCCAGACAAGTTGGCAAGTTAGCGTACTAGACGGGTTGGTAGAGAAAGCTGGTGGTCCTTTACCCCATTTCAAGGGCGTGTGAAGAAAAGAGAGATAGACAAGTATAACTTGAATAGCCTGACGGCGTGTATAGACTTTTCTTGAATTTTCACAATAAAGAGGTTCTATCAAACCCCTATCAATGTGTAAAATGGTAATTCCATGTTATTTCTTTTTTAATATAAATTATACACGTCTAGGGAAGAAGAAGAGTCATACAATAACTAATATCATCAAATGAGAAAAAGGGTAAGATAATAATCTATGTAGAGACATGTACAATCATGTAAACCCTATTCCTAATAATTATACAATTTATTGGTCATGAGTTCAATTTTTTTTCTTGTGGCCTAGCTATTCAGAAAACAATAGAAAATAAATATACAAGGAGAATATGGTCATTACATTAATGACAATTTTACAAAAATAATATTATGAAATAAAGATTGTAATGGCAAAAATGTAATTTACCATAAGACCATAGTTGAATATTATCATAGAATCTTATAAATAGAGGCTTCTCCCTCCCTTCCTAGTATCTCTCCCAAACTGTATACACACAAAGATGCAGCAAGCAAAGGCCTTTTCCAATACGCAGCACTTCTCCGTCGGCGGTGGAAACGGCCGGAATCTGCCACATCATCATGTAAGAACCCCGGCAACCGCTTCCAAATTCCGGCGACAATCAGTCTCAGCAGTGGCATCGCCGCCACGTCCAAGTGAGACAGTAATACACTCGATGCCACCGGAGAAGAGAGAGGTGTTCAAATCGCTTGATGGGTGGGCTACAGAAACCATACTCCCGATGTTAAAGCCAGTGGAGCAATCTTGGCAGCCACATGATTTCTTGCCGGACTCCACACAGCCGACCGATTCATTCATGGACCAAGTCAGGGTCCTACGTGAACAAACCTCTGGATTGCCGGACGATTACTTGGTGGCACTGGTGGGTGATATGATCACTGAAGAGGCTCTGCCAACTTACATGTCTATGCTGAACCGGTTTGATGGGGTTGAGGATGAGACCGGATCTTGCTCGGACCCTTGGTCTGTTTGGACCAGGGCTTGGACCGCTGAAGAGAACCGGCATGGCGATCTGCTCAAGACGTACCTTTACTTGTCCGGACGTGTCAACATGCCAACCATCGAGCGCACTATTCAGCATCTCATCGGTGCCGGCATGGTAAGTTCTGATCATTCCTCTTTCTCTCTCCTATTTTCAATGGTAGAAAATGGGACAAGTGTTGAATGTTTAACCGTATCAGTAGGTGATCGTACAAATAGTGAATCCATTCCCCCAAAACTGAATCATGTTCTCATTTAAGAACAATCACGTACGCCTCTTTGGTTGCCATGTGGACTCCACTCTGCACAGGTTGTTGAATTGAGTGGAGTACAAGCGGCAACTAAAGACACATATGCTCATGTCTCGTACGAGAACATGATCCAGCCTTCCCACTTTGCTTAGATACCCTTACTTAAGTCACAAACCCCTAGTGGCCTATGTACCTTAGATCATATTTGACAAACCAGGTTTTTTGACTCCAATTAAAAAACTATAAAAAATAAAAAAATCTGGGGACTCGATCTAGTGAAACCTAGCCCGGGTGTGTCATTCTTATTTAATTTTTTTAATATAATAAATATATATAAATTAATAAAAATATAGAAAATAGAAAAAATAAAAAAGGAAAACGTGTGTACGATTGAATTTTTGAGCTTATAGCTTAATAATATAAGTGAACTATTGATATAAAAGTAATGAATTAATTTGAGAGTATTTAAATAATGGTTAGACTTGCCGACTCGATTGTTTAATGACCAAGTCTTGTCAAATTTTTACCCTGATCCGAGTTTACATGCCTCTTGACATGCAGGAGACTGGGTTGGAAAACAACCCATACTTGGGATTCGTATACACATCATTCCAAGAGAGGGCAACATTCATATCACACGGAAACACAGCTCGTTTGGCGAAGGAGCATGGTGATCTAGCGCTTGCACGCATATGCGGCATAATAGCATCGGACGAGAAGCGCCACGAGAATGCTTACATCAAGATGGTGGAGAAGCTATTAGAGATGGACCCTACAGACACCATGTTGGCCATCTCTGATATGATGCACAAGAACATCACCATGCCTGCTCACTTGATGTATGATGGTGAGGACCCACATTTGTTCCATCACTTCTCTGCCGTTGCACAGAGGCTCGGTGTATATACAGCCAAGGACTATGCAGATATATTGGACTTCTTGGTTGGGAGGTGGAAGCTGGAGAAGATAGAGGGCCTGAGCAGCTCTGGCCACCAAGCACAAGATTTCGTCTGTGGGTTGGCACCCAGGCTTAGGAAGCTACAAGAACGAGCTGATCAAAGGGCCCACAAGATGCAGCCACAAAATGTAAGGTTCAGCTGGATATTCAACAAGGAGGTTACTTTGTAAGATAGGAGATTCACTGAGGCAGTGGAGAGGTAGACCCAATATGAGGAACACCTGATCAGTAGAAGAAAAATTGAGGAAGTAGTATATGCTTATGGGTCAAAGTTGCAAGGGCTTAGTTATCCAACCTATCTGCTTGAAGTTGTCCATAAAAAATTATCATAGGAAAACATATACAAGTGATGGTAAAAATATGTGTTATAGATTTTTGTACCACATCTTATTTTTAAATTTATATCTGATGCCACCCTAGTTTTCTAAAAATATCAACTATATCACCTATATTGTTAACTAAATTATACTTAAATCCATTCTGTTAGAGATGAAACTGTAAGTGGTGATGTGGCATGGTTGATATTTCTTAAATGGCAAGTTTATCCTTTCTAAACACTTTCTCAAGGGTAAACTTACTATTTTACCCTTCGTTGTTAAAAGTCCCAAATCAACCATCTCCCGAATGCAATAAAATATTTAGGGCTTCTGTCTCATACAAGGAGAGGATAAATATTCCTTACAAACACCAATGATCATGTTGACAAAGATTAACCTTCACTGACGATGTCGTACCACCCCGACCATATCTGTGATCATCCAAGAAGAAACGGTTCGAAATGAATGCTGGGGGTGCAGGGGAGACTTGCACCATATTCTGAATAGAACTCATCTCACCTTACAGGACAAAATATCTAAAGAGAAACAAAGTCTAAAGATCCCAATTCGTTGGAACTGATCACAAGATCTCAGAATCATCAGAAATAGTACTTAGATTGGTTTCAAGTGTTCATAACCTCAAAACCAATCGGCCAATCAATCTTCCTTAAATTATCAAGATCTTACAAATAGCAAAAGCAACGATTCTTTCACATGCAATTAATTCCTCGGCTATAACATCACAGACATCTAAGAAATACAAGCAAACCTCCAAGGCAAGGATTTGAAACAAAAGAAAAAGGTCTGGAACAGGGGAGGCAATCCGGAGCAAAGGTTGATGGCTTATATGGTCTCTCTCCAGTCCTGATGCAACCCAACTAAGTATCCTCGCCGGTGGCGGAGCTTGGTAGTAACAAGCAGGTGATGCAGGGACACCTGAACTAGAGCCAATAGCATTGGCACCCATTTCAAATCGTTTCTATGGGTGTTTATATTGGTAGACCTAATAGAGTCAAAATGGTCTTTCCAGTTCTAAACTAATGGTGTTATGGGTGCCGTTGATATGTTTTAGAAAACAAGGATAGTATCAGATATAAGTTGAAAAATAAGAGGTGGAACAAGAAAAATTTCCATAATAATTTGAATATTGTAGGTGCATAAAATTTTAGCCATTGAAATAATAAAACCCACTCATGGATAGTTTGTGGGCCCTACAACAAGACATATGACGTCAATAAATTGAGCTCTATGCATCAACTTCCCACACTAAAGTTGCCTTAAAAGGAAGGCTATGAGGGCCTTGTTGGTGATATGTACAATGATTGACCAATTTTCAATCCATGGATTTAGTAGTAGTTTTGTTTTGTCATTTCCATGAATTCTTCATGTATTTATAAACAAAACTTTTTTTTTTTTTTAAATGACTATTCTTCGTCCTCTCTCTTTAAACGTGTTCAATTTTATTTTTTTTTCCCCTTTCTTTTTATGGAAAATATTCCAATTTAAGATTTCTTTTACTCTATTTTATGGGCTGGGAAATCGAGACTGAGTCTCATAGTTATTATCAAAGAAAAATCAGCAAAACTGTTTTTATATTAAAATCATAAATTATAGTGATTCCATCTATATTCAAAAGTTCTTGCCTTGCTCAACCATGCATGAGGCAAGACAGTGAAATAAGTTACCTAAATAAATATTATAAAAATAATAATGAGGTAGTCATTGAGTACATTGCATGCTAATTCCAACTAACTAAAATAACTAAACTACTTAATCATTGAGTTAAAGCAATTATGTGAAAGAGAAGGAAACCATCAAAGTCTCAAGGTAACCAACCAAGGCCAACTCTATATGAATCAACCTTCTTTCCTAACTACATTGCTTCAGCTATAATAAAAATTCCTTTAGACCACATAAATGTTGAGGATGAGTTCTTTTCGTTCCTTTACTTAATCAAATATTAACTACAAGAGTTGTAGCTTCAAACTTGAAACTGTTTTGAGCAATAATGGGATGATGGTGACCGATGATTTCTACTGGTTGAAAAAATGTTGGATGTTCTTTTGGAAGTAAGATATTCATCATAAATTAAATTGTTTGGATGGAGAATTTTCAATCAGACTTACCCATAAAAATGCGTATGGAAAAATGGTTGTCTAAGAATTCATTATGTTTTGTTTATAAGCAATTGTGTAAATTTGAATTGTTACACTTGTTCTCACATGTCCTTCCTTTTTCCAAAAGAATTTGTGCTGCTAGGGTGTTGGGTGTTTGTACAGAGCATTGGATAAATGATTCTTTACTTGCTCTTTTCATAGATCTATTTTCTTCTTCGTGCCTCAACTTCTTGTCTCGTATGGAATGTAAATGGTTCTTTTATGTTTCTCACATTTCCCTCTATTTCATTTGAGATCATAGGAATCAAGTTCTTTTTCGTAGAGTCTCCCCTAGCTAAGAATGATTTATTGTTCAAGTTACCAGATGAGGATCATGCTATATTGATTGTTAGTGGAATGTCTGCGCCACTTGAATATTTGGCAGGATGGGTTGCTATTATATGTATTCATAACCAACCTGTCTTTGTGGGGATCGACTTTGGTGGTGTAGGAGACATGGTGGAAGCAACAACAATGGGAGTTCTCGGTCTTTAAGTATCAATGTCTTTAGCTTTCAAGGAGATTGAGGTTCAAATGGATTCTAATAAAGTATTTTTTTTTCAACCAAGACGGAGGGTGGTTTATAGACTTAACAAGAGAACTTCATCAACTCAAAATACTTATAATCCAAGAAATATAGGTATGGATGCCCTCTGACTCCATCAATATCGGGATGGAGTCAGCCCTATCTGCCCCAGATCCGAGCCAAGACCTCGTCTATAATCAACGAATCATCCTCCAACAGATTCCAAGCAGGAGGAATGGACCCCTTTCCCGAACAGCTAATCACCCCAAGAGAGGTGGAAATGGCTACGTCATGGGGCTCAACACCATCAGGCGAAGATCTTCATCCCTTCTCCTCTTTCTACCTTCTTGGCTCGGGGTCGGCAGGTTCTTTGAGCGGTTGAGGAGAGGCCTTTTGTAGTATGGGATCCTTTTTTGTGACACTGCGCACAGGGGAGGACCCATTGGGGTTTTTCCTTTATCCGTCCCTCAAGGAGGGAGCATTTCCTTCTCCAAATGTTTTTCACTTCCTTCATGATGTTCCCAGGTTGACACTGAGAGGGGGGTGAATCAGTGGCTCCAAAAATTCCTTAATTGCCACCCAACAAGAACTTCCAATTTTCAAATTCTAGATTGGCCGGGGCAATCCCGTAATTACCAATCATGCAAACAACGACACGTCCACCTCACACCACAATGTGGTTGAGTCTACCAGACAGTGTCCCACCACTCTGCACAACACGCACTTCAAATATATGTAGAAAAATAAATGCGAGACAATAACACCAGATATACGTGGTTCAGCCAGAGTGCCTACTCCACGGAGGAATACCCATATAGGGTTTCTTATTT
>NW_024868936.1:21504-28895 GCF_013358625.1 Macadamia integrifolia
TCTTATAAATTCATCTTCTGTATCTCTTCCAACTCAGTTTTCAATATCTCCAATTTCTCTTCAAGGATAGTGCACTCTTCTGCCTTGGATGATAGATTGACACTCAGCTCATCATTGATCTTAGCCATATCTTCAACTGTAATATTTAACTGACTAATCTGGTTCTCCTTGTCAACAAGCTGAATCTCTAGATTTTTCATTTTCTTCCTCTCTTCCTTGAGATCAGTTACAGCAGAATGCAAATTTGCTATTAAGTTATACTGAGCTTCTTGTTCTTCCTCTTCCTCAGACTCTTCAGTAGTCTGGTGTTGCACTCTATCACCAAGTGCCATAAATAGTGTCTCAGATGACTCATCATCTGACTCATTATAGTCCTCTGATGACTCCTCTGAAGAAGACTTGCACTTCTTTGATATTAAGCTTTTCTTCTTGAAGTTTCTTCTTTTAGGAATAAACTTCTTCTTTTCCTTTTTGAACTTGCTTTCTTGAGCATCTTCATCCTCAAAGTCACTCAATTTATCATTCTTTGGACACTTGGAAGCGAAGTGCCCTATACCATCACAATTGAAACACTTCAAAGGAAGTTTTCCTTTGTATTTACCTCTACCTTTCTTGAGTTTCCTAGCCAAGTAAGCTATTAACTCATCATCGGAATCTTTTTGTTCACTATCTTCATTGATTTTCAATTTCTTCAAAGCTTTGAAGGCAACTTCCTTTTCTATGGACTTGGGCTTGACCATCCTCATCTCATAAGCAATCAGAGTTCCATGTAGTTCATCTAATCTCATTGTGTTCAAGTCTTTAGATTCTTCAATGGCAGACACCTTAGGGTTGTACAAGTCAGGTAAAGATCTCAATATTTTCTTCACCACCACTGCATCCTTTACCTCTTCTCCTAACCCTCTAATAGAATTGATAATTTTGTTTACCTTGCTCATAAACTGATCAATGGTCTCTCCCTCAGACATTTTCAGACTTTCGAATAAGTTCCTATGGTATTGCAGCTTCGCCTCTTTGATTTTATCATCTCCCTCATGAACACTCTTTAACTTATCCCATATGTCTTTTGATGTTGTGCAACCGATCACTTTTGCAAACTCATTGCTCACTAGGGAGCTTAGAAGTGCATTCACTGCTTTAGCATCGTCTTCACACTTCTTCATCTCTGTTTTATCTGTGATGTCTATAGTGGGGGGGTTGTAACCGTTCTTCACTGCTAACCAAACTCCATAACCTTGAGACTTTAGGTAAGCCTCCATCCTGATTTTCCAAAAGTTATAATTCGACCCATCAAAGAAAGGAATCTTTCCATGCATACGATTATCATCATTGGATGCCATCTATATCTTCTCAGTATTCAGACCCGAAACTGTTAAGCTTCCTCCTTAGGGAACCTGGCTCTGATACTAATTGATGTTCCCAGGTTGACACTGAGAGGGGGGTGAATCAGTGGCTCCAAAAATTCCTTAATTGCCACCCAACAAGAACTTCCAATTTTCAAATTCTAGATTGGCCGGGGCAATCCCGTAATTACCAATCATGCAAACAACGACACGTCCACCTCACACCACAATGTGGTTGAGTCTACCAGACAGTGTCCCACCACTCTGCACAACACGCACTTCAAATATATATAGAAAAATAAATTCGAGACAATAACACCAGATATACGTGGTTCAGCCAGAGTGCCTACTCCACGGAGGAATACCCATATAGGGTTTCGTATTTCCCCAATACTCAACTTTTTAACCGCTACAACTGTCCAGGAACTTATCCCTGCTTCAATCTGAGATGGAACTCAGACAAGGGCAACAACCCCACACCCTAGACAAGCCCCAACTTGCTAGGTTCACAATTTTAAATCAATAAAATAAAATCCCAACCCAATACACCATTGATCTAGAGTTTCTCAACAATAAACACTTTAGAATATAAAAATAGGGATTTCAGATATGGGTTACCTCATCCTGTGTAAACCCCATTGATGATTGCTTGCTTGATGTTTAGAGGAAGACTTGAACACGCTCAGACCATCAACATAGTAGAAAGACGCTAATCTTCTTTAATTATTGTCCATAGTGAAATCTCCATTGAATATTTGACAAAGAACCGTACGACGACTAACGAACATAATTCCCCTTTTTTTTTCTTCTTGCTATTCCTCTCCAAATTAATTGTCGTCCTGTGTCTCACGGTTCTGCAGGTTTTTATTGCTTTTGAAAGCAACAACTGATCCTCTTTCAAATCAAACTCTGCGCATTCTTGGACTCTCCCCTTTTCTCTTTTAATTTTTATCTCTCCTTAGATGTTGTTCACGTGAAAAAAGAAGCATAGTTCTCCTCCAAAAGTTACTGCCGTACAAGTTAGATAACAAGTTCTTTATGTATGAGACTTTGACTTCTATTAGAACTTGACTTCCTCTTTCCTTTTTTAACTCTATTAACAATAGTTGAACCAATAGTATGGCAACATATGGCATTGAAAAATCTGTTTTCCTTTTGCTGGGCTGTCACATTCTTGTTGTTTGCATTATCACATGTAACCGTAGTTTGAAACCAAGAACTTGGGCTCCACATGGGCAGCAAGCAATTATTGTGCTTACATCACCTTCTCTTAAATTAACCCATCAATTCACCTAAATTAACAATTGAGCCACTCTAAAACCTTTATCCACACATCACCTTCTAGTTGCCAACAATGACAATATTCAATCCAATTGCCCAACACTTCATCTGGTGCCTTTGACACAGGCCACATTGAGGTAGTTGTACTTGCTTCTTGTTTCTTTTCTCCTGTCTGAGTCGAGGATTGACTACCCACCGGCTTTGCCTTCCCAGCAACCTTCTCTCGGCCCTCTTGGTAGCTAGCTTGGTGGCCTTGGACCTCCGAGCCTCCGCAGACACAGCTGCAAGTTTCTTCTGGTCCAGCTAAACATTGATCACTATAAGGCAAGAAGAAACAATCAAACTATCAAATGAAAGGGCACATGAAAATAACCAATCAAATAAAAGCAAATACTGGCGGGAAGAACATCAAGGAAGGAGACTAGCCAAGCCGGGAACCCTCACCCTCTTTTGGGACCTTACTAAGGTCCCACTCTCGCAAGAAGTCCTCTTCTTGGAGCATCCAAACATCCACAGCCTCCCTGTCTAGGCACATTTGAATCATTTGAAACTCGTCCTTGCTAAGGGTAGGAGCTCGATTTCAGATTTTTGGGGAGGTCTTAGCCCAAGAAATTTTGAAGGGATTCAATAGCATGGTAGTGAAGAAAAACCTATTCTTCTAATCCTTTATTGAGGTAGGAAAGTGGCTTGAGAACTGGATTGTCCCATAGGGTTTCTCCTGTCCCATTGAGTGAAGTAGTACTAATGTACTGTGCCACTTCAAAATGAAGTAATGGCAGAAGGGGCCGAGAGTGGCCTCGCATTTCAACTTGGATACAAAGACGTTGAACCCAAGCAGGATCTGCCAGGAATTGGGCATCAGTTGACCAGGGGATAATCCCTAATAATCGAGAGCCTCACAAACAAGGAGAGGCACGAGAATTCTGAGGTCATTGATAAAGACAGCTTGATAGAGTTCCACTTCATCCTCATTATAGTTGGTAAACTCCATTCTATTGGGAACTCACATCACGTCCTCCAGAATCTCATACTGCTCTCTCAAACTATCCAGGGCCAAGGTCGGAAGAGTCCCAAAGATCTTGCTTGCAGCTCGGCTCAGACCAAATGACGAATCTAAAGCTTCATCCTCGTTATCCTTGGAACCTTCGGTGGCATCAATAGCCTCACATTTCCTTCATCACCCTCAGCTCCAACTCCTTCATTCTCATCCGCTCTAACCCCGACAGACTCAAGTCTCATTAGACTGGGCTTCGGATCCCGACCCGCTAGGATCAGCCAAATCAGATTCCATTTCTGAACTACTCCCTAAGGATTTGGATCAGCTGGTGAAATCATCCTCACTTGACGAGGGAATTACCTCGGGGGTGGGATGAACACCTTGGGCAGGGTTAGACCTAACCATTGCTAAGGGGGAGGGGTCGTTGGACACAACCTCATCTGAGGAAGGTCCAGTCGTGCGGCCACTACCCTGGCCGGAGGTGTTTCTAAAAACAGTATGGTAGGAACGGGTGCGAGCCATAACTTACAAAATAAATATAACTTACTATTGGAAGAAGGGGAACAGAATGAAAGATGATGAGAAAGTTGAGATAGTGATTGTTATGGTTTGCCGAGCCAAAGCAGCTGAGGAGACAAGTCAAGCACCAATGGGATTTGTGATGGAAATAAAGTCTGGGAGATCATATATTTATAGGAAGAAGAGCGGTGCAACCAAAGGTCCAAATTGGATAGAACCAATGGAGGAGATTGACAAATGGTTGGATTCTCAGAGCATAACTGTTGCGTCAAACATGTGACAACCTCGGAGGGTTTTTCGAGTCGAAAATACGATGCATGAGTGAGGCCATAAATGCTGGCTCTAGTCCCCAAAATCTTACTCGAAGATCACAATTCTAGCGATGCGACCCAGATCACCAGAGTTGGGGGGCCTATAATGAGCCAAATATGTATCAGGCCCAACACTAGCCAAAACTTCACTCTGGCTCCTTTATTGACAGGACGAGCCCAAAACTCGGCCTTTGGCACACCGAGCCTCCAGCTTGGCCTTTGTCACACCGAGTCTCCAGCTCGATCATTGTTAGGACAATCTCATAGCTCGGCCTTCATCCCACCGAGCCTCCAGCTCAGTCATTGATAGGACGAGCCCACAGCTCGGCCTTTGTCCCACCAAGCCTCCAGCTCGATCATTGTTAGGATGAGCCCACTGCTTGACCTTTGTCCCCCCAAGCCTCCATCTTAGTTATTGATAGGACAAGCCCACAACTCCTCCCTCATCGTCGTTGATAGGATGAGCTCACTCTTTGGCCCTCGACCCACTATGCCGAAGGCTCAGTCTTCATCCAGCTGAGCACCTTGATCCATTATTATTTGACTGAGCCCTTCACTCGACTCTTGTATGACCTTATCTTCTAGACTTGGCCGTATTTGGTGAAATGTGTAAGCTTCTTGCACTGCAACCTCAGCAGGGTGCTACTTCGCTCGGAATCGAGGTTTAATGCTATTCGGGCCATAGAAGGTAAAAAGCCAAACACACCCTTATAGATATTTATAACCCAAACTATAAATAGCATTTACTCCTCTCCCATTTATTATTTCAGCAAGGGTTGGTGAAGAGGAGTAAAAAAGAGGGAGAAATGAAAGAAGAGAAAGGAAGGAGGAGTGAGGGAAAGTGTTTCCCCCTTATTACTGAAGCCATACCTTGCTATTTCGAAGTTGGAAAAGTGATCGGCACCTTGAGATCTACAATTTGAGGTAAGTAAGTGCCATAAACCCTTGATTTTGGTGAAACCCTCTTAGGAGATCAAATCAAGAGTTAAGAGAGACTCTGTGTGATTTCTTTGTAGGTTTTAAAGGAGCAACCAAGATATGAAGGCATTTTTGAGATATTTGGTGTTAGGGGAAGGATCTTAGGTTTCGGGTTTTCTTAAGATAAAGGTATGGTTTGTACCCAAAATCTTAATTTGAACCTAGATCTATATTATTATTAAGTGGATGAAGTCTAAAATGTGATAGAAACAACCCCCTTGGGTTCCCAAAGGGTGGGATGAAGAAGAGAAGTAGGACAACAGAACCAGCTAGACACTAGTGGGTAGCACGGGCAGGTAACCCAACCCACCAGTGTGACCCCCTAGTCTTACCTGGGCTTTGGAGCCTATTGGTGGGTAAGATCAGTGGGTACCTGATCCGCAGGTATAACCCATCGGTCTTGGCTGGGCTCTGGGGTCCTACCGACAGGTAGGACCGATGGGTACCTATACCCTTTGGTAGCACCCACCGAATCTTGGATGAGCCCCGAGGTCCTACCGGCGGGTAGGATCGGCGAGTACCCAGACCTGTTGGTAGCAGCCGTCGGTGTGGGTCTAAGTGCTCTCTACTTGGGCAACTTGCACAGGTGGGTCCTCCTACCCACTTGCATAACCCACATGTGGTCCAATGAGCTTCGTTCATGATCGAATTCATCGATAGCCTCCTTTGCATTATTAAATATGTCGTGACCATGTCTAATCTTCCTTTCTATGTTAGGTTTCGAGACTTATCTTCACACATCGGGTCTTACTCGTACAGTGTATGCATATTCTTATACATGAACAAGTAAGTGGGGAGAGGGCATTGATTTTATTTTGGAGTGTTTATGGCATCATCTTCATTTCATACATTATCTTGTCTTTATGAATGCTATTTTTATGCATATGCTTGTCTATTGCTAGATGCATTTAGGAATGATTATGTTATATCTTAAATTTTCAAGTACTTATTACTTGCCTTGAATTATGAGCATGGATTATTCGATTGTTGGATGATGATGATTAGTCGGACATGTAATGAATTGCTAGATTAGATGTCGTAGTCGGCTTAGAAACGAATGCATTAGTGTACTGTGGAATGGGACACACAAGCACTATGTAGTCGTACTATCTCATATAAGAGTATGTGGTATAAGATTGACATTCCCTCATGCTATGACCCTTCCCAACAGGGGTTTAGGTATTGGGTTATCACTGGGGGGAAGCGTCGATCGCGGACCACTGTGGTGGTTAGAAGTACGCCTGGCTGATCATTAGGACAGTTGAAAATATTGGTGATACATTCAAAGGGCCGAGTGTACTATATTTATTTTCTGATGTGGTTCGGCCACGATTTACTTTTTTAAGTACTCATGGTCGGCCATGTGATACCCTACTTTTTAACCCCGATCTAATTTCACGGTTGACCCGGTTTAACCATGCAGGACCCGAACCAGAGAGGGTTAAGGCGGGTTCCTTATGGACCATGATGGCAAGGGTAACTTTGAACACTAGTTGGCCGGACAAGTCTGAGTCAGTGCCAGAAGAGACGGATGTACCCAAGCCGTGTACATGCATATATCATAAGGCCATGTACGGATAAAGCAGGTATGTAACCGTATTCTAAAGTGCATACGTACAATATACCTTATGCCGAGAGTGAGATTCATGCCGAGAGTCGAATCCCATCAAAATCCCACTTGTTGGCCAATTTTTGGTCCTCAGGTGGGCGGTCACAGGTGGGCGCATCCGCCCACCTGAGTGACCCACCATGTGTTACTAATGGTTTTTAGAAAGTATAAATAGCATTTATGAGTTTTCCATTTTCTCATTTATGACATTCGGGTGGTTGGTGAAAAGAGTAAAGAGGAGAGAGAAAAGGAGGAAGAAAAGAGAACGGAGATGAGGAAAAGGGAAGGAAGAGGAAGAAGAAGTGGATTTAAGCGGCGCCAAGGGTTGATCTTCCCGTTTCGGCGCCGAAAGA
>NW_024868936.1:28915-40928 GCF_013358625.1 Macadamia integrifolia
CAAATGGCCCGCCTGAGGGCACCCGCCTGAGAGGGCAGGCCCTTGAGGGCCAACCGGTGGGCCCAATCGGTGGGCCAACCGGTGGGCCAACCTGCCCGCCAGTCTTTGCAGGGCCAACCGGTGGGCCCTACCAGTGGGTCGACCGACGGGCAGGTTTGCCCGTCGGTCTTAGCAGGTCCTCGGGGCCAACCGGTGGGCCAACCGATAGGCTGACCTGCCCGCCGGTCATGACCGATGGGTCAGGACCGGTGGGTCGACCTACCCGCCGGTCATGACTGGTGGGTTAAGACAGGTGGGCTGTCCGACCCACCCGAGAGGCTCCCGACGTGATTTTTATGTTCGAATGGACCCAAAACGGACGTGCGACCTTCTTTTAGGTTTCTAAACATGATTTTATAATCAACTCTTGTTAGTTTTGACCCAAAAGTGGTGAAATACTAACCCCATTCACTTATGATAGGTTCACCAAAACTTACGCTTGTCGCACCGGATCTCACCCGTACTGAGCGTGAGTTTTTGTACACTATAAGTAAGTGGGGAGAGGACGTTTGGCCTTATTTTAAGGTTTTTTGTGCATTCATCTAATTGTATCTAGACTAGCCATGTCATCATGCAAATGCTATGTAGCTTAACCATCCTCATATCTTTATGCCATGTGTGTTGTGTTTATTTTCTCAATGTCAAATGATGAAGCGCTTATGTGATGAATGTTGACATCATTGAGCATGATGCATTAATAGACTAGATGCCGTAGTCGGCTTGGAAATAAGTGCATTGGTGGCCCGTGGAATGGGACGCGGTGGCACTATGCAATCGTACTATGTCATGTAGGAGCATGCGGTTTAGGATTATCACCTTCCCATACTGCGACCCTTCCCAACAGGGGTTGAGGTATTGGGTTACCATTTGGGGGGAAGCAGTGGTCACGGTTGTCGGGTCACTGTGGCGGTTAGACATAAGCTCGGCTGGTCATTAGGACAGTTGGTAACCCCGGTGGTATATTCAAGAGGGCTAATCGTACTGCTTCTAAATTGCTGGAGTTAGCACCTTTACTTTCTGTCATTTACTTTTATGTTGAGAGCCGGTGGTCGGCATGCTTTACTTTTCTGAGTACTCACGGTGGGCCTTCTCCGATAGCCCTATGGGCGTATCGTGGGATGGAGTTCGCGGCTCGTACCCGGAGTATACGCACACTGTGGTTGTAGTAGCACTTAAGCCAAAGACTTAGTAATGTTGTTTAGGTGGATGTGATTTAAAATGAATTGCATAGCATATAGTGCATATGATTGTGATTGTTGTGTGGACTGTTGTGTGGTCCTCCTTTTCACTTATTGAGCTAGTGAGCTCATCCCACGTGTGCACATTTTTTAAATGATTTTGCAGGTCACCAGCCTGAGGATCAAGGGTTGGGCCCCATAGTGGAATTCCCCGAGGAGGATTGGTGGGTCCTCGAGGAATATGAGCACGGCACAGATTGCTCATGCGAGGGCTGTGCTGCGGGACCACAGTTTTGATACCGAGCTGAGCTTTACTCTTTGATTTTTGATGATCCCTTTTGATACCGAGCTGAGCTTTACTCTTTGATTTTTGATGATCCCTTTTGTGTACTTGATATGTAAATTGTATTCTTTTTGTGTAAATATCATGCCTGCGGGCCCACATGCACTTAACTATGTATTACAATTTGGGTATCAAGTATAATGGAGATATTTACGGGTAAATTAAGTCTTCCGCTGAACTGTTGAATATTTTCTTAGTTGTGTGTATGCTGTGGTTGGATACTGTATCAGATGATCCTGGCAGGTTTGGGTTAACTGGTGTTAACCCGATCACTGGGTCAGTTCTGTGTGAACGGGGTGTGACAACGGTGGTATCAGAGCGTGATGCTCTATTCACTCACATCATACCATTTAGACCCCATAGAATCTATAATAGGAAATAGGATTGGGTAAATGTAAAAACTTTAAAGAGTTAAAAGCCAAAGGAAGGAAGTAATAATAATGGTTGTAGTTAATTATTGCATTCATGGCATGCATGAGAAAAAATTTCTTGGAACCAATAAAAGATTATTTAATTGATGTCATAACCCATCGAGTACGAATTTAACGAAATTTCGGTAGCATAACGGTGTAAAATAAGATTTTCAAAATTTTTTCACACAAACACCTGATAAACAACATATATATATATATCAATGATCATAATTAACAAATGACGCCACAAACCACCAACAAAATATAACACCCCACAAATAAGTCCAATTACAGATAAAGTACAAAGACTAAGAAAAGAAAAGAAATATATAAGATTAGCAACATGGAAACAAGTGGAAAGCTGGTGTAGACGGACGAGCTAAGTCCTCAAAGATCATCGTCATCGTCCAATACTACTACTCCATTCATCTGAGGTCTAGAGTTAACGTTGAGTCGACGGTCGTAGTAGTCAAACCTTGAGTTCACCAGCTGTACATCCCTCCAAAGTCGAGAAAAATCTGTTGAAATGGCATTGGCCGTTGTATCCAAGTCCTGGCCCAATCTGAGGAAGGAACTCTCTAAGGTAGCCTGCCTCTCTAGGATGTTTTCCTCCCTAGAAGCACCCTCATCCAGTCTTCTTAGCAGCTGATCCTACCAGTCCTTCAAAGCCCTCATAGCAGACATCATGCCCTCAAAATCATATGCACCACTCTCAGGTGGTGGGGCTCTGTACTGTGAACCTGCAGCTCTCGTGAAGTCAGGATCAGTACCTCTCGAGTCAAGAGGCTCCTCCTCGCACTGAGGAACATAGTCCTCATCCTCCTCACTAGACTCCTCCTCCATGAGAACATCCTCCCTATGGGCATTCCCCCTGTCCCTGCCTCTCTAAGCCCCTGCTCTCTGAGGTACATCCATGAGTGTGTGGAGACCCATCCTCAGTAGGTTTTCCCTGTCAAACTTGTCCGCTGGAGTCTTCTCCTCCTCACCGCTCAGGTCCACCCCAAAGAACTCAAAGATCCTAGTGAGGATCCTACCATATGGAAACCCTTCGTCCTCGGGATGTGAGGTATGGTGCCCCATCGTCTTAAGGATGATGTAAGGTAAGCACAAGTGCTCGGCCCCTCCCTCTAAGGCCGTATAAATGCAGAAGGCTAAGAAGGCTGCTATGAAGCCTACCTGGTTCCTGTGACCTCCTATGGGGAGCAAATTGAACTGGACCAAATGGGCAAACACACGAACCTCTGGGTAAAATGACGTCTCGGAGTCCGAACGCTCCTTGCTGCCACAGATGGTCTTATAGATGTGGTCCGGTGTCTCCAAACTCAAGAATGGGCCCATAGGCTTACTCCTGGGAGGACTGTAGAAACAGTGCCCAGCTGAAGAAATACCCAAAATGCTAGCCAGGGTGTCCATAGTCAACTGAATGTCCACCCCCTTCACCATGTTGGTTATCGCATACTCTCCATACTGGTACGAGACCTCTAAGTTGCAATAGAATCTGTGAACCAGTTACTCATAGCACGGACAGTCTATGTGGAGGATAGACTGCCAACCCAGAGTGGTGAACCTCTCCTAAAGCTGAACTTTGTGGAAGTCGCCAACTACCACAGTCTTCTCCATCATAACAGACCTCTTCAAGAAGGCCTGCCAGTTGGTTGCTGCCTCTGAACAGCGAAAGAGTTCCTTATCGTAGTCGAAGGATCAATAGGGGTAGGTCCGGGTCGCCTGGTGTGAGGGGCTGGGGATCTAGTCCCTGCACTCTTCCATTTGGAAGCGGTGGTCTTACGCCGAGCGGAAGAGGATGCGGGTTCTTTGCCCTTGTGAGAGAACATCCTGGCAAGAAAAGAGGAGAAAGAATGATGAGTAAGGAAAAAGAATAACAAAGTGAATAAATAGATGGGTGAGCAATAAGAGGAAGCCCCAAAACCCAAATCATGGCAAAATAGAGATGTGACAAAAGGTGATAAGTGAGGGATGATAGAAAGTCTATGGATGAAATGCATGGCCAGTAACAAGACAGAGATTATGGCAAAATAGAAATGTGGCAAAAAGGGCATATAAAGCATGGCAAGTAAAGAATGATAGAAAACCCCAATTCTCATTGTGCAAGTTCAATCTAAGGAAAAAAATGAAAAGTCTCACAATAGAGTAAAGCATGGAGCTTACATGTTCATGGATGAAATGCCATCATTCTACAATCTAGAATATGTAAAAAACGTCTACTATTATGATATGGAGGTGAAAGGAATCCACAAGTATGAAGGGATGGAAAGAGAATCAAAGAAACCCAACACAAAGAGATGAATTTTCATGGAAAGAGATGGGATTTAGGACTACATATGGTTTCTACCTCCAAAGTAGGCGTTCTAAGAAGAAAAATGGGGAAGAGACTTACTTGAGAGTAGAGGAGTTGAATCTTTCGAAAGCCGCCGGATCGTTGAGCGAGATCGCGAGTGGAAGCGTTAAGGGACCCTCAAAAATCGCCTGAGTGAGAGAAGGGGGAAGGAATGAGAGAAAATGAGGAACAGTGGCTTAAAAGCCCTGTTCGTATTTTCGCTCGGGTCAGACCGACGGGCCGATCGGTGGGCCAACCAGCCCGCCAGTGGCAGCCCGCCGGTTGAGAGAAAACTTGAAAAAAATATATATATAAATAAAAAGGGAAAAGTGGGGGTATTATTATTATTATTATTATCATTATTCTTATAATAACATACCTGAAAAAAAAGGGGGGGTGTGCGGATAGCACCATATGGTCGAGTGGGACCATCGTCCTACTTGTTGAAGCACTAGCCCCGTATTTTCGGGATTTAGCTATGGCTAGTTGCAAAACATCATACACTAAATTCTGAGGTGCTTAACAAATGTCGTGTATGGTATGTTACACAGTTGAAGGAGGTGTACGGACCGTGCGTTGGCATATGATTATGTGTCGATATAAATTCTGAGGTGCTTAACAAATGTCGTGTATGGTATGTTCTAGGTGCAAGGACATGATGGTACGTACTAGATCCGGAAGCAATGCACGAGGTACCTCGTGCAGTCCTCGTCCGGTCGATCGACCACCGAATCCTAGGAGGTCCTGCTCTGTGGGGCAAACCCCATTTCCACAACCTCCAGAAACCTTTGGTCAGGGTGTGGTACAAGGGGACCCACCTGTGACTACACTTCTGGATCCTCCACCGGTCATCACTCCGGGTGATGTTGCTACTATAATTCAGCAGTCACAACAGGCTTTCCAATAACAAATGCTTAAGCAGCAGCAAGCATTTATGACTGCCATACAGCAACAGTTAGACCTTTCTCAAACAGGTCAACCTCCCCAGATACTTACTCCACAGGACCCACCTGTAGGGTCTAGTACGGGGCCACAAGTGGGAGGCACACCTCCAATTCCACCCTTCAGCATTCCTCCGTATGTGGTGCCCCCTCCATGCCCTTACTATCTGGCATATGCTCCCAATTACCCGCCGACGAATAATACGTCAAAGGTAGTGGAGTCATTTAAGAGGAACTTACCACCTGTATTCTCTAAGGTGGGGAGTGATCCTCTAGAGCCGGACCAGTGGATCCAAGAGTTGGAGAAGATATTTGAGGTGATTGAGTGCACTGAGGCACAGAAACTTATATGTGCAGGGCTGCAACTCAAGAAAGAGGCCAACTCTTGGTGGCAAGCCTCCAAGCCCATATTGTTGGTTGCACATCCGGAACCCACCTGGGAACAGTTCAAGGAGTTGTTCTTGGCCAACCATTACCCATGTAGTTTCAGAGATCGTAAGGAGACGAAATTTATGGCTTTAACTCAAGGGAGTAAGACTATCCTTAAGTATTAGCAGCAGTTTGAGAACTTGTTCCATTTTTCCCTTAGGCATATGAGGACAGCTGAAGAAAAGGCTGCAAGATTTCCGAAGGGCTTAAAGGCATCCATTGGGTCAGTACTTGAGGTCTTAGATTTGACAGACTATGGCCAGATTGTGTTGAAGGCTAAGACCATGGAAGATCAGCAAAAGGGAGAACAATCCCTCACCCTGGGTTTGTGGAAAAGGTCAAATCCATTTCCGGACATGGGCAACTCCTCCAAGGCATACCGTGGGTCGTATAGTTTTGGGCCTACATATAGACAGCCCTATCGGCCATCTGGCTACCCTCCTCGGCCAGCTGGTGGTTCGGGCTCCACATCTTTCTGCCCAAACACTAGTACGGCGCCTATGGGCCCAAGGCTGCCCCGACCTCCATCTACAGCGGGTCAAGTGCAGAGGGGCCCCACCCTAGTTTTGACATCACAGATCCGTTGCTTTAACTGCCATTCCTATGGGTACTATGCTAAGGACTGTCAGGTCAGACCAGCCTTGCCCTCCAGTCAGCCCTCTGCGTACTGACCTCCCTTAACTCGGGGGAATCAACTGCAGGGAAGGATGTATGCCCTATCAGCTGAGGAAGCTGAGGCCAGCACGGAAGTGGTAGCAGGTACATTTTAAATTTAAGAATTCCCTTATGTTAAATATTGATGACCTGCTGTACTTATATGTATTGTTACACTAGGTGTCCTATCTATATCGGGCATACCAGCCTATGTCTTATTCGATTCAGGAGCTACACATTCATTCGTATCTAAGAAATTTGCTGGGAAACTGGATATGTCACCCCGGACCCTAGATCATGGAATGATTGTTAGTATGCCTATGGGTAAAGTTACACAGTTGAAGGAGGTGTATGGACCGTGCCCAGTGGAAATCAGTGGGAAGAAATTTGATGCACAACTCATTAAGTTCAATATGTAGAATTTTGATGTTATACTGGGCGTGGATTGGTTGTCGACCCATCGAGCTAATGTGATGTGTGCTGAAAAATTAATCAGGGTGACAGATGATGAAGGAAAAGTATTGGTATACCGAGCAGATAAAATGAAACGGGCGAAAAAGGTCCTCGTCTCCGCCCTTCAAGTGGTAAAGTTGTTGGAGAGTGGATGTTAGGGCTACTTAGCATCGGTACTTGATGTTGACGCAAAGGTTACACCTCTAGAAGAGGTAAAGGTGGTTAAAGAGTTTCCCGACGTCTTTCCAGATGATCTGATGCATTTACCGCCTGATAGAGAGTTGGAGTTTACCGTAGACTTGGTTCCTGGAGCAGCTCCAGTGTCTAAAGCCCCATACAGGATGGCACCAGTCGAACTGAAGAAGTTGCAGATGTAATTGCAAGAATTGTTGGAGAAGGGGTTTATTCGCCCAAGTGTTTCACCTTGGGGTGCCCCAGTATTAATTGTCAAGAAGAAGGATGGCAGCTTGCGTATGTGCATTGATTACTGGGAATTGAATAAGCTAACCATTAAGAACCGGTACCCATTGCCACGCATTGATGATTTGTTTGACCAACTGCAGGGTGCAAGGGTATTTTCAAAGATAGATCTTAGATCAGGCTATTATCAGCTTAAGATAAAGAGCAGCGACATACCCAAGACAGCATTCAGGACTCGGTATGGTCACTATGAGTTCCTAGTGTTATCTTTTAGGTTAACCAACGCCCCGGCAGCGTTCATGGATTTAATGAATCGAGTATTTCACGATGTCTTCGACAAATGGGTAATTATTTTTATTGATAACATCTTGATCTACTCTAAGACAGAAGAGGAGCACGCTCAACATTTGAGAATGGTGTTACAGAGATTGAGGGAACAACAATTATTTGCCAAATACAGTAAATGTGAATTTTGGCTTGAGCAAGTTGGATTCCTGGGACACGTAGTGTCTAAGGCCGGAATCGAGGTGGATCCTGACAAAGTGAAAGCAGTAGTAGAGTGGAAAAACCCTAAGAATGTTACTGAAATTAGAAGTTTCTTGGGTTTGGCTGGATACTACCGGCGCTTTATTGGGAATTTTGCTCGGATCTCAGCACCAATGACCAAGTTAACCAAGAAGGGTGTGAAATTTGAATGGGTAGAGGACTGTGAGAAGAGTTTTCAGGAATTGAAGAACAGGTTGGTGTTGGCCCCTGTGTTGACCATTCCCGAAGGCACAGGTGGAATGACAGTCTATACTGACACTTCTAAGGTGGGGTTGGGTTGTGTTCTCATGCAACGCGGTAAGGTGATAGCGTATGCATCCCGACAACTAAAGGAATATGAGAAGAACTACACCACTCATGACTTGGAACTAGCTGCAGCCATTTTTACCCTAAAAATTTGGCGACATTATTTGTATGGGGAGAAGTGCGAGATATACAGTGATCACAAAAGCCTTAAGCACTTTTTCACCCAGAAAGATTTGAACATGAGGCAAAGGAGATGGCTTGAGCTCATGAAGGATTATGACTGCGACATCCAGTATCATCCCGGAAAGGCTAACTGTTGAGTTGGAAGGCACAGACTGTGTCACTCTCACACTTAGCAGTCAGCCCACCACTCGTACAGGAAGCGACGCTAATGGATGAAACCCTCTTATATAAAGGAGCAACCTTAACGCTTGAACATCAACTAGAAAACCTTAAATGGTTGACTGTATCACTGGCGGCTCTACAGATGCATCCGTCTATTAGGCAAGAGGTGATAATGAAACAACCTTTGGATCCTGAATTACAGCGGATCAAAGTTAACATTCAAGATCAAACAATAAACAACCCTGATTTTGTTTTAGCCAGTGATGGGGCATTGATGTTTCGAGGCAGATTGTGTGTACCCGATGATTTGGATATACAAGATAAGATAGTGCGGGAAGCACACAGTTCTGAGTACTCACTCCACCCAGGAAGTACAAAGATGTATAAAGACCTCAAAAAAAATTACTGGTGGCTAAGCATGAGAATCACAATAGCCCTGTATGTGGCGACTTGTCTTACATGCCAGAAAGTAAAAGATGAGAGGCATCGACCTTATGGTAGTCTGCGGCCACTCCCAGTACCAGACTGGAAGTGGGATAGGATTACAATGGACTTTGTCGCCGGACTACCATGTACACCTAAGGGGATGGATGCGATCTGGGTGATAGTTGATCGGCTTACTAAGACTGCTCATTTCATTCCCATCAAGACCAAGTTCTCTATGGCCAAGTTAGCACAACTTTATATGGATAACATAGTGCGCTTGCATGGAGTGCCAGTGAGCATTGTGTCAGATAGGGACCCAAGGTTCACTTCCAGATTTTGAAAAAGCTTCCAGCATGCTTTGGGATCACAATTGAATTTGAGTACTGCTTTCCACCCACAGACTGATGGTCAGTCGGAGCGAACCATACAGATATTAGAAGACATGCTTAGGGCATGTGCAATGGAAATGTGTGGTAGTTGGGAAGAATATATACCCCTTATGGAGTTTGCCTATAACAACAGTTACCAAGCTACAATTGGAATGGCTCCGTATGAGGCATTATATGGTAGAAAGTGCAGAACTCCTCTGTATTGGAATGAGGTAGGCGAACGCCGAATGTTAGGACCTGAAATGATACAGATGACTTGTGACAAGGTTGATGTTATTCGGGAAAGGATTAAAGCAGCTCAGTCATGTCAAAAGAGTTATGCAGACAACCGCAGGAAAGACATTGAGTTTCAGGCAGGAGAAAAGGTGCTCCTCAAGATCTCTCCTACTAAAGAGTTGCAAAGATTTCATAGAAAGGGGAAGTTGAGCCCGAGATACATTGGCCCATTTGAGATCTTAGCTCGGGTTGGCTCAGTAGCCTACATGCTGGCTCTGCCACCTTCGCTCGGGAATGTCCATAACGTATTTCATGTATCCATGCTGAAGCGATACATTCATGATCCATCTCATGTATTGCCCGTGGAACCAGAATATCTAGAAGCGGATATGACCTATACAGAGCAGCCAGCTGAAATCTTGGACCGAAAGGTGAAAATCCTTCGCAACCGCTCCATTCCTTTCGTAAAGGTGCGATGGGCTAATCATTCACTTGAAGAAGCATCTTGGGAGAAAGAGGATGAAATCCAAGCCAAGTACCCTCATCTTTTCGAACAACCAGGTACGTCAATTTCGAGGATGAAATTTTCAAAAAGGGGGGGTAAATGTGATACCCTACTTTTTAAACCCGATCTAATTACACGGTTGACCCGGTTTAACCATGCAGGATCCGAATCAAAAAGGGTTAAGGCAGGTTCCTTATGGACCATGATGGCAAGGCTAACTTTGAACATCGGTTGACCGGATAAGTCCGAGTCGGTGCTAGAGGAGACGGGTGTACCCAAGCCGTGTACATGGACATATCATAAGGCCATGTACGGATAAAGCAGGTATGTAGTCATATCCTAAAGCACATACGTATAATATACCTTATGCCGAGAGTGGGATTCGTGCCGAGAGTCGAATTCCATCAAAATCCCACTTGTTGGCCAATTTTCGGCCCTCAGGTGGGCGGTCACAGGTGGGCGCATCCGCCCACCTGAGTGACCCACCCATGTGGGTACTTAGTTTTTAGAAAGTATAAATAGCATTTATGAGTTTTCCATTTTCTCATTTATGACATTCGGGTGTTTGGTGAAAAGAGTAAAGAGGAGAGAGAAAAGGAGGGAGAAAAGAGAACAGAGAAGAAGAAAGGGGAGGAAGAGGAAGAAGGAATGGATTTAAGCGGCGCCAAGGCTTGATCTTCCCATTCCGACGCTGGAAAAGTGATCTCCAACACGAGATCTACGTTTAGAGGTGAGCAAAGGCTATGTTCTTAAACTTTCACCAAACCCAAATAAAACCCTTGATTTGGGTAGAGTTTCTGAGGTCTTATAGATTCCCCTTGAGATGATGAATCTAAGGTTTAATAGATGGTTTATGTGTTGATTTTGAAAGATTTGAAGAAGTGTTTCCACGATTGGAGGAGCATTGGTGATTTGAGGTGATTTTGGGGTTTTTGAAAGAATTCTTGAGCAAATAAGGTAAAATGGATTCCATTCCTTAAATCTAACCTAGATCTCGGTTAGAACCATCTTATGAGACCTTGAATGTGTGGAGAATGGGTTTAGAAAAGCCCCATTTGATTCCCCAAAGGTTGGGGAAGGTTTCGGGGAAAAATGACATTTTTTCGCCAAGATTGGTGGGCCAGGACCGGTGGGCCAAATGGCCCGCCTAAGGGCACCCACCTGAGAGGACAGGGCCTCGGGGCCAACCGGTGGACCCTACCAACGGGCCAACCTGCCTATCAATCCTAGCAGGCCCTCAGCCTGCACCAGCGGGCCCTACCGGTGGGCCGACTGACGGGGCGACCTGCCCGCCGATCATAAGCGGTGGGTCAGGACTGGTGGGTCGACCTACTCGCCGGTCAGGATTGGTGGGTCATGATAGGTGGGCTGTCTGACCCACCCGAGAGGCTCCTGGCGTAATTTTTATGTCCGAATGGACCCAAAACGGACGTGCGACCTTCTTTTAGGATTCTAAACATGATTTTGTCATCAAATCTTATTAGTTTTGACCCCAAAGTGGTAAAATGCTAACCCCATTCACTTATGATAGGTTCACCAAAACTTACGCTTCTCGCACCGGATCTCACCCGTACTGGGCGTGAGTCTTTGTACACTACAAGTAAGTGGGGAGAGGACGTTTGGCCTTATTTTAAGGCTTGTTGTGCATTCATTTAATTACATCTAGACTAGCCATGTCATCATGCAAATGCTATGTAGCTTAACCATCCTCATATTTTTATGCCATGTGTGTCGTGTTTGTTTTCTCAATGTCAAATGATGATGCGCTTATGTGATAAATGTTGACATCATTGTGCATGATGCATTAATAGACTAGATGCCGTAGTCGGCTTGGAAACGAGTGCATTGGTGGCCCGTGGAATGGGACGCGGTGGCACTATGCAATCGTACTATGTCATATAGGAGCATGCGGTTTAGGATTATCATCTTCCCGTGCTACGACCCTTCCCAACAGGGGTTGAGGTGTTGGGATATCACTTGGGGGAAGCAGTGGTCGCGGGTGTCGGGTCACTGTGGCGGTTAGACATATGCCCGGCTGGTCATTAGGACAGTCGGCAACCTCAGTAGTATATTCAAGAGGGCCAATTGTACTGCTTTTAAATTGCTGGAGTCAGCACCTTTATTTTCAGTCATTT
>NW_024868936.1:43328-48137 GCF_013358625.1 Macadamia integrifolia
GGAGGGGGTATAAAGAGGAAGAAAACTAGGGATACAAGAAAAAAGGGGAGAAGCGGGAAAGGTAGAAACCTACTAGAAAACCAACTGATGATACAACGAAAAGGGGGAGGGAGACAAAATAAAGAGGAAAAGATGATACAACTAATCTAGGAGGACAAGAGAAAAATTGAAGATCCCAAGAAAATGCTAGACATCTATTCATGCTTGTGTCAGGCAATTAACACAATTGTGAAGAATTTTATTCCTCACCTTAAAAGTAAAAGCATCTCGAATCTACTCCAAGGTACGAATTCTTTTATTCTTTTCCCACAAAACCTAAGGTGTGTGCCAATGAATTGAAATGTTTGTGGAATTCCTCCCAACCATCGCATGCCACATCAAACCCCTACAATTAAGTGGTTATGAGTTCAATTTTTTCCTTGGGCTACCTACCCTAAAAAAGAAATAAATATACGAGGATATGGTCATTAAAATTGCTGACTTTTTTTTTGGGGCTGGGGGAATATTGATAAGACAAAACTGAAATATTACTACACAAAGTTTGATATAGAAAAAATATAATTTATCATGAGACCATGATTGAACATTATCATAAAATCTTATAAATAGGGGTCAACTCTCCCTAATATCTCGAACTGTAGATACATATATACACATTCCGAGCAGACCAACTCTCCAGGGGAAGATGCAGCAAGCACAGGCCTTTCCCAATACATAACACTTCTTGTAGGGAAGGTTGTGTCAGATTATTGAGAGAGCAAACCTCAGTGTTGCCTTCTTGATAAGAGAACTTTCAATCTATCACCTGTATGAAATATTCCTGATACCTGAAACAAAGATTGTTAGAAAAATTGGTGGGCTGAGTCATGTCACTTGACACTGTCCTTAAAACTGTAGATGCCCCCTTTGGTGCAACCGGGAATATTGTAAATCGGCTTCCAAGATAAAACAGCCCGATGGCTCCCCCAGTAATCGTGCACTCAACTACTGATCCCTTTCAAATGCTATAGGGTTGTGCTCAAACTAAAAAACAAAACACCAAGAAATGGATATGTGAAATCTAATGAAACTCAAGAAAATCAAAGTTTGACAACACACACTTGAATACTTCAAGTGACTTGATCCGTGTTTTACAAATGCTAAATCTCCCTCTATTTATAAGACAAGTGAGATGAGGAGTAAAGGAGAAGGAATTACATTGAGACTTGAATGAGGGATTATATATCTCCCAAAACTGAAGAATTGATACCTCAAGAGGCTTCTCATGTAGAGACATAAAGTGACTCAAACGATTAAAAGAGAATTGCCTTTAAGGAGTTTTTAGTAAACTGTAGAGATTAATAACCATTATGTGGAGAGACTTAAAGAATCTCCAAAACTGAAGGAATTAAGGGGGGATGTAAAGAATCTTCAAAAACTGAAGGGGCAAGTATTTTGAATCTTAATTTGTTTTTAAAAACTTGCATTAAAAACAAAAATTCCCCCATAAGATTCAAAATACTGGTAAAAATATAAATACAAAAAAAAAATATATAGTTTGAGCACATTAGAATGGTAGGACACATCATTGCAGATGTCTTTCGAACTTGAATCTACACTAGGTCTAATAAGCCACGCTACAGAGTACGGGTGAAGTCAGACTTCTTGAACCTTTTGTTTGAGATTTAAAATTAACCGCAGGTGTGTGGATCAGTGTAGCTACGGGTCGAACACAAGGAGAGCAGCCACTTTATTTTTTTATTTCTTTTAATAATGCGAAAGTGAACCAATTAATGGTTGTGATCTAATTCTAATTACCGACCTAAACATATGTATCTAAAATAATGTCCTAACCATTCGTCATCTAAGAATTTAAAGACGCAGCCATGCAATTAAAATTAAATAAATAAATAACTGAAAATAAACAACCCACGTAATTAAAAAAAAAAGAAAAAAATACTGAAATAAAAATAAAATAAAAGAAAGGGGAGAAAGCTAGAGAGAGACTCACAAGTAGGTTTCTCTACTTAGCCCGAGGGATGCATCATAATATGAGCTTCCCTACTTGACCAGAGAGTCACTCTTACAAGGGTTACTCTACTTGGCTTTAGGGAAAGGGAGACAATTAAAATAAAAGTAATAAATTGATGGTTCTATGGCTAGGAGGGGCAAAGCCAACACATACACTAGCCATGAACCTTGGGGGAAAGGGATAGCAATAATGTAATGACTGAAATAAAAATCCTAAATTAAGAAAGAAATGGTAGTCAGAAGAGGGAATGAGAGGGGGGAGAGAAGACTACTGAAGGAGCCTACTTACTTGAATCAATGCTTGAACTTGAAAAAAAAATTGCTCCACGGCTCGTGATCTTGTCACCTAGATCTAAGCCTAGAACTATAACTTAAAAAATTACAACTCAATTGCATAAATCATAAACATAAAAAGAACTGAATAAAAATAAAAAAGTACTTGCATTAATTGAAATAAAAAAAAACTATTACAAAAGTGATTAAAGCAAAAATAGAGAAGAACTAAAACTAAAGAGAGAAAGAGGAAGAGAGAGAGCAACTAAAGAAAACTAGAGGAAGAATGAATTGTGTCTCCTCCTCTTACATGAGTTGTATTTATAGGGAATGGAGAGGTAGGGTAACAATTTTCTCTTTCCTAAAAGAGAGAAACCCACAATTGATTGTGAGATCTTTTGAGTCCAAAAGTGCTAAGATGGAGGAGAGAGAAGAGAGAAATAAATTTTGAGAAATTTCCTAAAATTTTTTGCTTATTTTCTTTCCTTTTTTTTTTCTAATTTATTTTTCTTCTTTTTTTTCTCTCTCCTAGGGACGATTTTTTTTTCTTCCTTTGTGTGATTTGGACAATCTTTGGTGATGATGTGGAGGAGAGAGAAGATTTGGACAATCTTTGGTTCTCCCCTTTTTTTCTCTTTCCTTTTTTTTTCTTCTCTTCTTGCTTCCACGATTTTCCTTGCTTCTAATTTGATGTGGAAATCCCCTCCATGCCCTTAGTGCTTTAAGTGAGTGAAAAGCAGGAAATCTTCAACAAAATCTTCTAAAAAAAACAACCATAAGATTCGAACTTGAGACCTCTTGGTGAGCAAGAGAATTTTGTACACCATAGCTCACCAACTAAGCTCGGTAGTTGTTGTTACAAAAAACAAATCTTTAATCACTTAAAGATGTGGTCCATCGATCCTTGTTGGCATTTGGAGTATTCCTTGTACCTCTGGGACAATTGCAAACGGGCTGGTTCTGCATCTCGGTTCAGTTCTGATCCATTATTCTTTTTCTGACCCGAAAAAGAATAATCATTTGTACGGGTGACCAAACGAATGTGTACTTTTAATTGAACACGTCCATCTTGCTCAGAATTTCGTCCTCTTCGCAACCATGAAAAGAAATAGGACCTCTTTACGTGTAAAATTGAAGATATAGCTCCCGATAGTCCTTAAGGCCTTGAAAATATAAAACCTGCAAAAAGAGAGTAAAACCCAAGGTAGCTCCATTCTAAATATGTAAAATGCATGTTTTACTACCCTAGATTTCACACATAAATGTGCTCATCAGAATTCCCCCACACTTAGACTTTGCTAGTCGTCGAGCAAAACAAAAAGAAAAAGAATAAAGATAAAAAAAAACCTAACTCACTTTCGTAGGAATCACGGTTGCACTTAGCATGTGCAACAAGCCTTTAAACCCCTAGGTCACCCCTAGTGGACGAGTTGTGTCTCGTGGGTGTTTGCACTGAATATACACCCAAAATTCAGAATAAACAAATCCCAACTTTGGCTAAAGGTAAGGCTCATACCGATCCGGAGCAAAGATAATTTCTCTTACAAGGGACCCCCACACTTGAACTTTTATTACCCTTTATCAATTCCAGGCACTAGCATATTTCTTCATTTGGAACTCACCTCATCTCTTCCAAAACATCCTTATCTTAAGGCAAAACCACTTGTGAAGAAATAGGGAACCAATGACTAAAGCGTTGGAGTGTTTTTGACCAAACATGTTACCAAGCAATAATGACATTTGCACATTTTTTTTCTCTTTTTTTTTTCTGCTTAATAAACTCTATTCTACTCCACTACTTTTGGCTTGAATGACATGGTGGAGCAAACACCAGACACCCAAGTTACTATGTAGCTTCACTTTTTGCATATGTCCACAAAGGCAGTGATGCTAGAGTTACTTCAGAAGTTTCCTCCCAAGGAATTTCGATCAAGACACCACGCTTCCTGAGGCGCAATGCCCTGTCTAGTTCCAAAGGAATCAACTCTTATTCTTCTTTATACCACATTTCTCAATTCATTTAAAATTGTGCATTTGTCAACCCATGCCAAATTAAAAAGAAGGTCTCAACTCCAAATCAAAAGTACAAGGAACCCACAGACTTACATATGGTCCATCACCATAAAACAGGGGTCTCTTATTTTTCAAAAGAAAGTCTCATCTCAAGACACATGCTTGTTTCTTTCTTCTCAATAGGGTTTTTATACGTTCAAAATGGGTACCTTAATTAAAAATTTTATTTTCATACATCAAGCAACCGAATGGTATGATCATTAGCCAAAAGCCAAAGTAGGATTTCATCCTTAGCAAGCTCAAAAATAAAAAGAAAAACAAACAAAACAAAGTGAAAGAAAAAAAACAAAAACTGGTTTCCCTCCCCCACACTTAAGTCATGCAATGTCCTCAATGCATGGAAAAAAATTAAAAGCAAAGACAATGCAAGGGGGTCATACCTGATTAAAAATTAGTCATCAGTGTAAAAAGGTTCATGGAGATCCATGACCTCTTCACTACTAGTAGTAGAAA
>NW_024868937.1:0-14603 GCF_013358625.1 Macadamia integrifolia
TTCTCCTTGTTTTTTCTTCTCTTCTTGCGCAGGAACCCTTCCACGATTTTTCTTGCTTCTAATTTGATGTGGAAATCCCCTCCATACCCTTAGTGCTTTAAGTGAGTGAAAAACAGAAAATCTTCAACAAAATTCTCTAAAAAAAAACAACCATCAGATTCGAACTTGAGACCTCTTGGTGAGCAAGGGAATTTTGTACACCATAGCTCACCAACTACGCTAGGTAGTTGTTGTTACCAAAAACAAATCTTTAATCACTTAAGGATGTGGTCCATCGATCCTTGTTGGCATTTGGAGTATTCCTTGTACCTCTGGGACAATTGCAAACGGGCTGGTTCTGCATCTCGGTTCAGTTCTGATCCATTATTCTTTTTCTGGCCCGAAAAGAATAATCATTTGTGCGGGTGACCAAACGAATGTGTACTTTTAATTGAACACGTCCATCTTGCTCTGAATTTTGTCCTCTTCGTAACCATGAAAAGAAATAGGACCTCTTTATGTGTAAAATTGAAGATATAGCGTCCGATAGTCCTTAAGGCCTTGAAAATATAAAACCTGCAAAAAGAGAGTAAAACCCAAGGTAGCTCCATTCTAAATATGTAAAATGCATGTTTTACTACCCTAGATTTCACACATAAATGTACTCATCACTTACGAAGAATAGCCTGCTGAAATCCTAGACCAAAAAATAAAGACTCTTCGTAATTGCTCCATTGCTTTTGTGAAGATTCGATGGGCCAATCATTCACTTGAAGAAGCGTATTGGGAAAAAGAAGATGATATCCAAGCCAAGTATCCTCATCTTTTCAAACAACAAGGTACTACAATTTCAAGGACGAAATTTTCAAAAAGGGGGGTTAAATGTGATACCCTACTCTCTAAACCCAGTCTAATTTTCCAGTTTGTTCTATTTGGTCTTACAGGACCTGAACCCGGGCAAGCCGACGTGAGTACCTTATGGAACATGATGGCAAGGGTGACTCTGAACTTAGGTTGTCCAGATGAGTTAGAGTTGGTGCCTAGTGAAGTCTGTGTGCCCAAGCCGAGGACTTGCACGTATCATCAGGCCATATATGCAATAATAAAGGTAAGTAGTCGTGTTCTATGTTAAGTGCACACGTTAACCAATTACAGAGAGTGAAACATGTGTTGGCCCCATCAAGATCCCAATGATTCAACTAAGTTTTGGCTGATTGGTGGGTGGTCATGGGTGGGTCGGACACACCAGTGTGACCTACCACTCTGGTCATTAGATATTTTGACCCCAGTATAAATAACATTTATTACCTTTCTTTCCCTCATTTATTGTTTTACATGGTTGGTGAGAAAAGTAAAGAAGAGAGAGAAAAAGAAGAAAGAGAAGGAAAGAAGGAAGAAGAAAAAGGGGAAGAAAATGCTCGTTGTGGGACGTTGGAGTTGAATCTTTTGATTTCGACACCAAATTAATGATCCTCATCTCGAGATCTACGATTTAAAGTGAGTAAAGTCTATATTTTTTAAACCCTAAGTGAAACCCTTCGATTTGGATATAAATCTTTTGAATCTTGTTAATATCTCTTGAGAATGTGAGTCTAAGGTTTAATAAAGGACCTACATGTTGGTTATGAAGGATTTAGGGGGAAGAAATTGCAAGATTTGAAAGTATTTGTTGATCTCTTGAGCTAAAGAGAAAATTTGAGGTTTTTAAGGTGTTCTTGAGCAAAGAGGTAAAACCCAAGCTTAAAACTTTAAATCGATCCTAGATCTATGTTGGAATCATGATATGGAACCTTAGATTTATGAAAAATGTGGTCAAATCGACCCGTGGTGATTTTCCCAAGGTGGGATGAAGAATGGGAGTGAACAGAAAAGTTTCGGTTCTGAGTGGTGGGTGCCTGAAAATGATCGGACCCACCAATCCGAAGCCCACCTGTCCTAGATGGACTATTGGCTCGATCGGTGAGCAAGACCAGTGGGCGCCTAGCCCATTGCTCTTGACCCGTCAGCCTAGGCCTGGGCCATGCGGTGAGCGATTGGTCTGTCACTCCTTACAAGACCCCTGTATCGAGTGGAGGGCAAGGACCGAAGGGTACCTCGCTCACCGGTTGACCTACCACTCCGACTCATCAGGTTTCGATTGGGCCCAAATTTTTCGGGCAAGCTTCTTTAATGATTTTAAACATGTTGGGATCATCATACCTCATTGGTTATGAGCCTAAAGTAGAGATGAACTAAGCTCGACCTCTTTTATGATAGGTTTCACTAGAAACTTGCGTCATTTCACACCAGATCTTTCTCGTACCAAGGGTGATCATTATACACAATTATGTAAATAGGAAGTGGACACTGACTTTATTTTTGGAGTGTTTTTGCATCATTTCATTATTGTGGTAGACCAGCATGACATCATTTCACTATTGTATGTAGCCTAGTCATCCTCGAATGCCATTGCCATGTATTGATGTGTGCATTATGAAATTCATTTATGACTTAATATGCTGATATCTTTAATTATTAAATGCTTATTCCTGCTTTGAGATATGAGATGGATGACTTTAAATTATTGAATATGATACATTGCTAGACTAGATGCCATAATCGGCTTGAAAATAAATGCATTGGTGGCCCATGGAATGGGACACGATGACACTATGTAGTCGTACTATCTCATATAAGAGTATGTGGTTAGGAATGACATATCCCTGTGCTACGACCCTTCCTAGCAGGGGTGTAGGTGTTGGGTATATCATTGGGGAGAAGCCCGAGGTTGTGTATCAACGGTGGAGATTAGAAGTATGCCCAACCAATCACTAGGACGGTCGACAACTTTGGTGATATAACAAGAGGATCAATCATACTGCTTTTAAATTAATGGAGGATAAGGCCCATTTTACTTTAATGCAAGGCAAGGCCCATTTTACTTCAATGCAAGGCAAGGCCCATTTACTTTTTCAGTATCCACGACTGGCTTTCTCCGGTAACCCTATGGGCGTATCATTGGATAGGGTTTGCGGCTCATACCCAGAGCATACGTGCACTGTGGTTGCGAGTAGCACATGACCTATGGCTTAGATGTGATGTATAGGTGGTTTAAGATAATAAAAAGGGGCTTGCATATATATAGGTGCATTTGTGTTGCAAATGATTGCTTGGCCTTCCTTTTCTCTTACTGGGCTAGTGAGCTCATCCTACATGTACACCACTTTTAGGATGATCTTGCAGGTTATCTGGCTGAAGAGCTAGAGCCGGGACCCACTATAGAGTTTTCAGCTAAGGACTGGTGGGTCCCTGAAGATCTTGGGCACTGGGCCAAGTGCCCATACTAGAGTTGTGTTGTAGGACAACAACACTTATACCAACCCAGGATTCTTTTTGATTATTTTATGATGTTACCCTTTTTGTGCTCTAGATGGTTAAATTGTAATTCTTGTGTATATATCACACCTACGGGCCCACATATATATGTGCTATGTAATGTAATTTTGGTATCAAGAGTATTGGGGTATTTATAAGTATATACATGAAGACTTCCGCTGAAATATAGAATTTTTTTTCTTTAATTGTGGGTATGTTGTGTAGTGGTTACTGTATCAGATGATCCTAACAGGTTTTGGGTTAACAGGAGTTAACTCGGTCACCGGTCCGGTTCTGTGTGAACGGTGTGTGACAGGTTCTTTTGGCAGAATAGGCCATTTTAGACCAACAACCCTGCTTCCTCTATACCAGAGTTGTGACGGGCAGTTCCAACACCCGAATTGCATCCTATCCATTTCATTTTAATTTTCTATACCTTAGAAACTAATTTCCCAATTTCCATTTGGGTCTTTGAAGTATTTTATTGGGTTAATTGGGTCTCAGTTCACCTAATTTGCTCCCTGAGTGTACCAACTAAATTTTCTGCTTGTCCCTAGCCAAGATTGGAATCATGTGGAGACAAATCCCGCCACCAATTATTACTAATTTAGTCCAATTAAGAAAAGCCCTATGGTTTAGGGTCTCTGGGATAACCCTGTAGTTATTTGGGTTCCAATTAGGGTCCAAAAATTGAGGCTTTTGTTGTGGGAGGCTGTATTGAGTTCCCACCAGGAAATTCCCTCACCTAATTTCATTTTTGGATGAACCCTAACCCTGGCCGATTCCTACCCTAGCTCAATTCACTGAGTTTAGTTAGGGTATTTTACCTTCCCAAGGTTCCTGAGGTGTGTTGCAATTGTTCAGCTTCAAGCTCCATTTCCAACTATGGCAGCACCATCTAGCAGCATTTTCTCACAATGGACAGCAAGTGGGTGCATGGACAGCAGCAACAGTAGCCGCAGCGGCAGGAGTAGCAATAGCAGAGAGGGTTGTACTCACTCTCTCTCCTTCCCTTCTTCTTCTTCCTTCTTTCCGTCACTCCTTTCTTTCTTCTTTCTCCTCCCCCTCCATTTTCCTTCGTATGAGGTAGCAAAGGAAGGAAATAGCAGACCTCTGCCCCCTTTTAAATGACCCCAAACTGACCTTATTTGGTTTGCCACTTTTAATAAAAACTCATTTTTTATTATCCTTGGAAATTAAATTACCCACCAGAGGGTCTTTAGTTGAACATGCAACCAAGTCCATTAGAAACCCCAAAATATGCTCCTACACATGGTGGGAATGGGTGGAATTACCCTACAAAATAGTGGGACCCACAGAGGAAAAATCTCATTTCTGGCATTCTGCCACTACAACCGGCTAGCCTATCGATTAGATGGCAACCCACTGGTTGTCCTTATTTTGGCTTCCCAACTATCCAACCCTCTACTTAAGGTAGTCCACCATATATGGGACCTTCCCCCACACCCTTAGGCCATTCACACCTCTTCCCTGGCCTTCTTCCTTGCCTGCTTCTTATCTACACAACTATGTGGCTGTATACATGGGGTCTATAATCCCAATTTCAACATTTCCCCTTTTTCAGGCAAATTCCATCTCCACGACTAAGTGGTTTCAAAATTTAGGGTGTTACACAGAACCCATGAAAGCCAGGTTATATGTTGGTCCCTTGTACATATTCCCAGTAGAGGAGCGCTTTTTCTCTTCTTCTCTCAATATTTGCTCATAGCAAGTGGCATGTGCTACTAACTGACTTAGGACTGTGAACTCTTGACTAGCAAACTTCTTCCTCAGCTCCAAAGACAGGCCGATAAGGGACATCTTTGCGAACCCACTTTCTTGCAAGTTGACCATGCATTGGTGTTTCGTGACCTTGAATCTATTGACAAACTGGTTAATGGATTCACCGTTTTCCTAGTGCATCCTTGCAAGGTTGGGCATAGATACCGTGGGTAGTTAGTGGAGCCTGGTTCTGTAAAATTGGAGATGGAACTTATGCTCTACCTTTGCCCAGTTCTAAATGGAATTGACCGATAAATTGTAGTACCATGAGAAGATTGCCTCGGTCAACGAGTTGGGGAAGAATCTTAGCTTTAGGACGTCACTCGTCCCTACAGCCCCACATTGAACAGTGAAACGAGCAATGTGCTCCACTATAGACATATTGTCTTCTCCTAAGAACTTGGAGAATTCTAGTATCTTCAAATTCCTACCCATATCAACCAAGTCAAGATACTCAGGGTATAGCTTCCAATAAATGAGTCTTGTGATGGGCCGATAGGTAGGGTTGATTTGGTCCTGAATTACTTTGATCAATTCCTCATGGTCAACCACCATGGGGTTACCTCACCAACTGGTGTCTCCGGTACTGCTAAGACCAAGTTACTCTAATCGTATACTGTTTGGTCAAATACGTTGTCATGCCAAGGTGCCCCTTGAGGTTCTAGCATATTTTGACGAGGGGCGGTTGCCCTGCCTCCATTCCTCCAACCAAGATAGCCATGGTGATTAGCTTGGTAGGGCTGGCCACCCAGTGGTATGGCGTTTGCCCCTGTTGCAACTGAATTTCCCGGTGCATACCACAAGTTGTTTATAGGGACATTGCTTGCCCCTGGGACGGCCATGTTGGCCGGTGTGTACCACAACCTCTGTTGGTAGGTAGGATTGGAGTACATTACCTGTGGACGTTGAGTTGCCCCAACGTTCCCTTCCTCTGTTGTGATTCCCGCTTCTCTGCTTTTTCCCCAAATCCTGGGGGGTTACTTAACGAGGCCATGTTGGGGTTGGCATGGCTGCTCGTCTGTACATGCGGTAGAGTGCCATCATCTGATCAAACTTCTGGTCAATCCTGTTATTAATTGAATGGGATATCGATTGGTGCATATTTTTGGCAAAGGGCCGAAATGCCCCTTGCATAGCTGTCGCCAAGTGTCTAGATACATCTTCGGCGATTACTCATGGATGCCCTCCAAAAGATGGACTATTTGCCTCAGGATTTGGGCTTGTAATTTTTGGGGAGTTCAGCGTTTGCTGCTCCTCTGAATTTCTGGAACTACTCCTTGTTTGGGCTACCATGCTTGCGATGGTCCCACCGGGCGTGCCAAAAAGATGTTGGCACCGAATTCTTCCCTTAGTACATGACGGTCAACTATTGGTGAGTTTGTGGGCATGCCAGAATCCTTCCTGACCGGATTCAATGATAGATCTAACCTCAATCAAGCGACTTGAGCTTTCCTCTCGCCCCTATTGCTCTAGGGACTTTTAGACAATCAAAACCACCGAAGGATATGGGAATAAACAACAATATATTCTTGATAGAGGTTTTGATTACAATGCACAAGAGTCTAGCGATGGACCCTGTGGAGAGAATTTTGAAATAAGATAGAGAGTTCTACCTACTTCTACCTCTAAAAAATGAAAAGCAAAGGAAATAAAGAGTTGCATTAGTGTTGGATTCTTATGTGATTGGTCGAAGCCTTTCTTTTGGATGATATTCTTTCCTTATATAATTTGTGGATTTAATTGTTCTCCACATACGCCACCAACCCACTACTCCCATAAAGCTGGGCTCCAATACGCTCCACAATATGCCTGACACCTGTCCCCTAATGGGCATACAGATGCTTCCATGAATCCTGCAAAGGGTTGAGCGGCAGGGGCATTGTTGTACATGATCATCTGATCATCGTGGCACTTCACATGTGACAGTCTCAAAGCCTACTAGATTTGCTGATATTCTAGATGGTGCAGCACTGGCTATTTGAGAAGGATTATTTAAGGCTTTAGCTAAAGGGATTGATCGTTTATGGAAGAGAGTGACAACCGTGAGGTGGTTTTGTGCTTACAAAACCCAAAGAGATGTATATTAGGCATTTGATATGCTACCTTGATGTTTGTACTTTTCATCATGTTTCCAAGGAAAGCAACTACTCTGCTGACTCCCTTCCAAGAAGGACCCTAATCTAATAAGCATACAATAATTTGACCCAATTCCATTCCTTAATTATCTTTTGATTTATCCTCAAATGATATTATCTTTTGATTTATCCTCAAATGATAGGAGTGTAATCCGTGATCATCAGTAGATACTTCTTTTTACCAAAAAAATAAAAATAGAAAAGATATAACCTTGTTTTAAAAAATAAAAAGTTTTAAGACCTATTTACGCTTTATATCGTACCAATGGATCAGTCAAACTCGGGAACAACTTCTTCAATACTAACCCAAACGACTCTGACCAGTCCAATTTTTGAAACCATGTGTCTCAAGTACTTAAGATAACCGTGTCACCCATCTGTATTGCAGACTGCCGCGCATCTTATTGTGTGCGAAGAGGACACGGAACGCTCCCACGTAAAGAACCACTTCAATAAAAAAATTAATGAAAAAGTAACTTCTTAGATGTTATGACTTTACCCAAATATTATTGGAGAAATGATTTTTTTTCCATCACACGAAAAGGGTTCACCACCATCTAGGGTCCCAAAACAACCCACCCCCCGGCCAAAAAAATTTCCCCAATTCCCCTTCACCTTGGCTTTAGGAAAACTTGGTGCTATATTAATCACCCACCAATTCAACCCGTGTCCCCAACATTACTCGTCAGTTTAAGCTTAAATAATAGAGGGAAACAATAAGAAAATAAACATGCAAACCAAACTTGAGACCACGGAGAACCTCAGAGGACTATGTGGGATTAAAGGAGCAATCATGTATCACCTATCAAGTCAAAATTGAAATTGGATTTTATCCCAACAACCAAACTCTCCAAAATCAGCTAGCATCTAAAAGAAAAAGAAAGCCACATGAAAACCTGCTATTGGAACAAAATAGTACCAACGAAAACTACTGCAAAAAGAGACAATAGATGTACAGACGAGAATATGGAATATCTTTTCAAACTTTTGGATCAGTACTATTCATCATCATCCTCATCAGCTCCAGCCAGAGTTCAGGGCATTCAACCGCTCAATTAACCTAGCCTTCCTCTCTTCATAGGTCAATTTTTTCAAGTTGTACCTGCAATGCAAAAGCAGAAAAATCATACCAGGCACAGTATATCAATCTGTGGACCATAATGCATTCCACATTAAGTAAAATGGTTGAATAGATGTGCTATGCCCCAACGCAACGAACGTAGCCCACGAAACACAAAAAATAGAACATTACCACCCAATGTTGGTCCCACCTATGTAGGGTCCTAGGAGGGGTGAGTTTGGGCCTTTGAGGTTCGGTCCTGACCTTCAGCACTTTTTTAGCAAAGTGGCCGCCCTCAATACTCAAACCCGAGCATTTTCACTGGCACCCCTAACATTTTACCATTGCTTAAAGAGCAATGGCCCCTGTATCCGAGGAAACACAGATGACAACTTATACCCATTACAAAGTAAGACTCTGGCCTCACCTCTTGTGCTCCTTGAGGGGTTCCTTCTGGGATTTCTTCAAGGTTGGATCAGCACGAATGGCAGCATGTACCTTCTTATATATCTTTTCCATGCCATCAGGGTCAATTCCTCTCTTGATATATTCACTGAAATGAGCCTGGTATTTCTCTGGTTCATCCTCCATCAATTGCTGCAGATCTCCAATTCAACTGAGAAACTAAGAAATTGGAGATAATATATCATGCTTTATTCTCATTAGCTGAGTAAGATCGTAAATACAGGGCTCACCCTCATGTAAGCAGCAACATGGCCACCATAAATGTACTTGTGGTGGACATCAGCATTGAGCTGCTTGTCCTCCTTACTGAAACCAGCAAACCTCTTGTCACTGTGAGGAATATCAAGTCCACCATCCAATGCTCCCTGAAATTAATGCCACAAATGCAAATAATAAATAAGACATTTAATAATGGTTAAGCATATCCTCATTCAGCATTTAAAAAAAGATTTTCAGTTCCGAATGAAAAGTGATTTTAGAATCCTACAACAATATCAGCACAGCTATAGCCAATTATACTCAATGACAAAACAATAATGTAACAGTGATAAATTTTACAGTCAAATTCTACAAACACTCAGAAACTAACCAATTTGGAAAAGCTTTAGACGCACAGCTTCTAAAATTTTTCTTTTTTTTTTTTTTTTTGGGGAGGGGTGGGTGGGAGGGAAAACATTGACTAATATACACAAACAAATGCCCTGTTATAGGGAAAGAATAACCACATGCAATATATCAGTACACTGCACAGACATCCAACAATAGGTAGGTGAATTGGAGTTCATTAAGATCTCAAAAATTTTTACCAAAAAAGTATCATATAAATACATTTCCTGTTTCCCACCATCCATAGAGCCTCCTGGCTAATTAGGAATGGTGTACAAAAATCACCAGTGGGAAGCTAAAAGCCCAACAGGAATAGCTTCCAAATGCACATCAAACTACGACTATATAGTCATTTGCTTTTCAAACAAAAGGGCAGAAGTCCATTCTGAAACAGTACCCAGAATGATGAAGCTAGGGAACAACACTCCAATTAAACAAGATTAGTATATAATTATACCTTCAGAGCACCAAAAACACGATGCCCAGTAGTTGTTTTCACAAGGCCAACATCAAGAAGGGCACGGAAAGGCCTCCGGCTTTCAGTAAGTTCAACCGAGAAATCTTCACCCGTTGCCTGACAGTGTATGCAATACATTATTAAATCCTCTAAAATACAACTAAGAAATCAATATAAACCTTCAGAATTTAACAGATACCTCAACATTTCCTTGATACTCCACATCCATCTCAAGCATTTTCAATACCCGGCGTGCAAGGAGAAGCCCAGTGCAGTAAGCTGGTTAACAGAAATGTTATAACCTCTGTTAACTATTTTTTGAGATAAGGAGCAGAAAGAAAGAGATGCATCATGAAAATTGATTTAATACCTGCTGCATAGTTGGTCAAACCAACTTCAAGCCCATAGTGTGGAAGCTCATGAGCATAAGCCACTGCAAGAACCATATCACCAGCAATACTAGCAGATATTATTTGTGCGATGATGTCCTTGTTGCTCTAATAAAAATGTTAAGCTTGACAACATAATAATCAATAAAGGGCATTGCCCAACAGCTCTACTACTGATGTAAATATCAAACAACAAACAAATCTATGGCCATCAATTGAACAAACTTCTTTGTCCATCCAAAATGGGCTCAAGGTGACTTAGTCAATAGAGACATCCGCCTTCTTGTACAATGTTATGGCCATACTTAAGCTCCAAACCTTTTGTCTTGGAATGTGATAAATTTGCAAAAAATACTGACAGAAAAAAAAAATGGAAGCCATCGTTTTCTATGAAGTCTTAAATTAAATTAGGATGGTAGAATAATATTTGTAATTAAATTTCATGGAGACACCTGAAGCCTAAATCCTAAAGCTTATCAATGCTACAATGTAACTTCAAATAGAATGGCCTATCAATTCAAATGGACAGTGATGAATCATTTGCAGAGACAATATGAGCATCCAGGAATTCTACCATCTTCAACAAATAATGTCATTTCTAGATGCTTACCATGCTTTTGAAGATTACACATGTAACATGGATGCTAGAATACCATCCAAACTCCTAAAAGTCATGTGCAAGTTACACCACAGAATCTATCCAGATAAAATATAAACATAAATACTGTTGGATACAGATCGAACAACCAACCGATATTTCGGCGTGTTGTACTTGTTTTTGTCCTGATTAATCAAGTGAATCCTAGCCCGATAATCCGTCTTCCCCTCTGTATGCCGCATAATTAAATATGAGAGTGGAATTGAAAATATTTTTTGAACATAAAAGTAAGAAATGGAAATGAATGTCAGTACCTCTTCTTCTCTTGAACTTAACTTGAAATCGTTTAAAGTAGGCTTTTGACTTTTGTGCCTTAACGAAGGCCTACATTGCACAAAGAGAATGCATCACAATGTATAAGTGATGAGAGAGAAAAATACCAGACAGTAATGCTCTTGGTTAAAAATTCGAGAAAAAAATAATAAAAAGCAAATGACACGCAATAGCTTCCAAATCAACCACACTTTAGAAAAGTTCATAAAGGATGAGGCCTAAAAGAATCACGAAGGATTAAACAGAGCCCCTATATTCTTAAATGTCAATAAAAATTGAATAAACCTAGTAAGGAACAACCCAAAAAATTAAATAAGTAAACAAATAGCACAATCCAACAAAAAAGTCAAGAAACTAGCAGCAGAAAACTTAAAAGTGGTCAACGTCTGCTTCAAAATGTCAAAGCATAGTAATGAACAAAACCAAAGAATCTTCACGTTTAGGAGAAAAAAGTCGATCCGAACACCAGAACAAATAAACAAACGACAACAATACCTCAATTGGAATCAAAATATTGAAAACCAAAGCAACTTCACATTTCGTAGAAGAAATCAGATCCAAACACAACAATAAATAAATAAACAAAAATAATACCTCAACTGGAATTCGATGTACGAAATACATCAGAAAACAAATTTCAATGCTTATGAATCGAAAACGTGTAGCAAAATTATGATGCACACGAATCTAAACGCTTATACAGAAAGTAGCTACCATAGCCCGCAACAACGCAGATTGAATTAGACGATACTTATGCCATTATACGCACACATACAGAACAGTATACGAATTCAGAGTAACAAAAATGATGAAGAGAAAAAGACTGATCAAAGTGTCAGTCGATGGAGGCCATGTAATCAACGTACCATGATTCTTGCAGAGCTTCGGTCGATGAGCTTGGGCCCTTGAGGTGTTGCGAAGGGAATCCCAGGCCTGAGACGGCTCACGCAATTTATAGTGCTGTTGCTAAACCCTAATTTCGTTTCTTTGTTTTTATATTCTCCATTTTAGCCTTCCTTGATTTGGTGCGTCCACAGGCCAAGTCCGGGATCCTTATTCCTTACCCACCATATTAGATTATTAGTACCGGTCAGTTTGGTAATGCTTGTCTTTTCACCCAAAAACACAGAAAAAATGCTCGTCTGGAGTATTTCTTTTTCGTTTTTCGTTTTTCGTTTTTCCTTCGAACAATATTTAGGATGGAGACACTTGTGTTTTTTTTTTCTAAATTACACCTGAGGTGCCCTAATAAAGGCCGTTAGGGGTTCCCAAAATTTGAAAGTAGACGTTTGGGGTTTCTTATTACATGTTTTGTTTTAAGCCAGATTTATTTCCTATTTTACCCTTGATCCCCCAATCACTCACCCATCACAACCACCACCCACTAGGGGTGTCAACGGGTTGGTTTGGCTCGTTTTCGATCAAGGTTGAGTCAGTTTTGGTAACACTCTTAATCCCTCATGATGAACAGTGTTGACTTTAAAACATGTAATGTGCTTATTATGACTATGTCGAAACATAAATACGACAAGTCGCTCTGGCAATAAACCACAAAACAAGGGTGCAATTTTGAATAGTTTTCTCTAAGTCCACATGTCAATCCGACTATTCCCAACCGCTTTCCCAATCGTGTCCCACTAGACCGCATCATCCATGATCCTTAGGAGCACGTCAAAGTAGCGTCATTGGGCATCCTCTTCATAACATGGTCTCAAGTAGAGGGAATCCATAGGATTAACTTAGTTTGATCAAAGTGGCTCACATAGTGATAAAGAAGGGACACGATTGAGAAAGCGGTTGGGAATAGTCGAATCCCACGTCTCAATTCAGTCATTCTCACAAACAGTGGTAACAAAAGCATAAACAGTATGAAATATATGCTATGGTACAACTCTCACAAAGGTGGGCATGTCACTCATAAAATAAAAAAAACACCATACAAGTCTTGGTTCAGACGCACTTTCAAGCGTCTAACCTAAGTCAATCAGCCTAGTCACCCCCATGGCACCGGCCTAAATTTCCATACTCGGCTATAAGTAGACTACACTAAGATGTGGGATCTCTGTGTTCACCATAGCAAGATCTCATCTTACCTCTAACTAAGGCGCCACTTAGCTAAAAAATTGTCAGTTTATCTCGCTTGCTATCTTAAGCGTCAAGGTGAATTTGGCTCATCTTACTCACTGTTTCCAAGCGCCAAGGTGAATCACCCGTGTGATTGGTCAATTCAAGCCTAATGACATATTATCACACCCTGCCTCTAATAGATCAAGGCTTGCGGCACTGGACACCTCACTGTATCCAGTCAACCTATTTGCTCAGGATCCGAACTCAGGGTGTGATACCCTACTTTTTAAATCCGGTCTAATTACACGGTTGACCCGGTTTAACCATGCAGGACCCGAACCGGAGAGGGTTAAGGTGAGCTCCTTATGAACCATGATGGCAAGGGTAACTTTAAACACCGGTTGGCGGGACAAGTCCGAGTCAGTGCCAGAGGAGACGGGTGTACCCAAGCCGTGTACATGCACATATCATATGGCCATGTACGAATAAAGCAGGTATGTAGCCGTATCCTAAAGCGCATACGTATAATATACCTTATGCCAAGAGTGAGATTCGTGTTGAGAGTCGAATTCCATCAAAATCCCACTTGTTGGCCAATTTTTGGCCCTCAGGTGGGCGGTCACAGGTGGGCGCATCCGCCCACCTGAGGATGCGCCCACCTGAGTGACCCACCCATGTGGTTCCTTAGTTGTTTTAGAAAGTATAAATAGCATTTATGAGTTTTCCATTTTCTTATTTATGCCATTCGGGTGGTTGGTGAAAAGAGAAAAGAGGAGAGAGAAAAGAAGGGAGAAAAGAGAACAGAGAAGAAGAAAGGGGAGGAAGAGGAAGAAGGAATGGATTTAAGCAGCGCCAAGGCTTGATCTTCCCATTCCAATGTCGAAAGAGTGATCCCCAATGCGAGATCTACGTTTAGAGGTGAGCGAAGGCTACATTCCCTAAAGTTTCACCATACCCAAGTAAAACCCTTGATTTGGGATAGTGTTTCTTGAGGTTTTGTAAATCCCCCTTGAGATGATGAATCTAAGGTTTAATAGATGATTTATGTATTGATTTTGAAGGATTTGAAGAAGCGTTTCAACAATTGGAGGAGCATTGGTGATTTGAAGTGATTTTGGGGTTTTTGAAAGAGTTCTTGAGCAAAGAAGGTAAGATGGCTTCCATTCCTTAAATCTAACCTAGATCTAGGTTAGAACCATCTTATGAGACTTTGAATGTGTGGAGAATGGATTTGGAAAAGCCCCATTTGATTCCCCAAAGGTTAGGGAAGGTTTTGGGGAAAATGGTATTTTCCCACCAAGACCGGTGGGCCAAATGGCCCGCCTGAGGGTACCCACCTGAGAGGACAGGGCCTCGGGGCCAACCGGCGGGCCCTACC
>NW_024868937.1:14623-48083 GCF_013358625.1 Macadamia integrifolia
AAACATGATTTTGTCATCAAATCTTGTTAGTTTTGACCCCAAAGTGGTGAAATACTAACCCCATTCACTTATGATAGGTTCACCAAAACTTACGCTTCTCGCACCGGATCTCACCCATACCGGTCGTGAGTCTTTGTACACTACAGGTAAGTGGGGAGAGGACATTTGACTTTATTTCAATGCTTGTTTGGCATTCATTCAAATGTATCTAGACTAGCCATGTCATCATGCAAATTATATGTAATTTAGCCATCCTCATATTATTATGACATGTGTGTTATGTTTACTTTCTCAATGTCAGATGATGATGTGCTTATGTGATGAATGTTGATATCATTGTGCATAATGCATTAATAGACTAGATGGCATAGTCGGCTTGGAAACGAGTGCATTGGTGGCCCGTAGAATGGGACGTGGTGGCACTATGCAATCATACTATGTCATATAGGAGCATGCGGTTTAGGATTATCATCTTCTCGTGCTACGACCCTTTCCAACAGGGGTTGAGGTGTTGGGTTACCATTTGGGGGGAAGCAGTGGTCGCGGTTGTCGGGTCACTGTGGCGGTTAGACATACGCCCGGCTGGTCATTAGGATAGTCAGTAACCCCGGTGGTATATTCAAGAGGGCCAATCGTACTGCTTTTAAATTGCTGGAGTCAGCACCTTTATTTTCTGTCATTTACTTTTATGTTGAGAGCCGGTGGTCGACATGCTTTACTTTTTCGAGTACTCATGGTGGGCCTTCTCCGATATCCCTATGGGCGTATCGCGGGATGGAGTTCGCGGCTCGTACCCGGAGTATACGCGCACTGTGGTTGTAGTAGCGCTAAACCAAAGACTTAGTAATGTTATTTAGGTGGATGTGATTAAAAATGAATAGCATAACATATAGTGCATATGGTTGTGATTATTATGTGGACTGTTGTGTGATCCTTCTTTTCACTTACTGAGCTAGTGAGCTCATCCCACGTGTGTAACCCTTTTAGATGATTTTGTAAGTCACCAGCCTAAGGATCAAGGGTCGGGCCCCACAGTGGAATTCGCCGAGGAGGATTGGTGGGACCCCGAGGACTTAGAGCATAGCACGGATTGCTCGTGCGAGGGCTGTGCTGCGGGACCGCAGTTTTGACACTAAGCTGAGCTTTACTTTTTGATTTTTTGATGATCCTTTTTGTGTACTTGATATGTAAATTGTATTCTTTTTGTGTAAATATCATGCCTACGGGCCCATATGTACTTAACTATGTACTATAATTTGGGTATCAAGTATAATGGGGATATTTACAGGTAAATTAAGTCTTCCGCTGAACTATTGAACATTTTCTTAGTTGTGTGTATGTTGTGGTTGGATACTGTATCAGATGATCCTGGCAGGTTTGGGTTAATCGGAGTTAACCCTGTCACCGGTCCGGTTTTGTGTGAACAGGGTGTGACACAGGGTATTCTTTAACACCACCATCTACAACTACATATCAGAGTTTATTGTACAATACATCTACATAATATGATACATAACCATCCAGTGTCTATTAGTGATACAGTATGTTACAAATATCGAGAATAACTGATAAACCAAAAAAATATTTACATAAAAGGATATAACATCTCTCAAATAGTTCAATGCATCAGAGTGCTCTCGAGGCGAAATATTTTTACACAAAATATCTGGGTAACTCAACTCTCTCTACTCCTCAGAGATACTAGCCTCCATAGGTAATCATCACATCCACAGTCAGTTCCATGTTGGGCTTCATCCTTTGAAAAATGGGCCCGATGATCCATGGCCACTGCCTCATAATCAATGCCAAGAGATGGCAAAACACTAGTCTTGTCATCTAGAAAAGTAAATAAGAGGGGTGAGTACGTCATGGTTAGTGAGAGGGTGGGGCAAGCAAGCACACACATTACAAATGATGCAATGCATGCTTCACACAGATAAATGACGCTCATGAGTTCATTTAATATTATAATACTTTCTAGTCCATTACTAAGTCTGATAATCAATGGTATAGTGCTACGTAACGTAGGTGGTATTCCCTACCCTGTACGTTGGGCCTCAAGAATACAAGCTAGTTGCAAGCAGGAGTCAGCCAGTCTTGGTCAGAGCTTCGGTCCCTCAGCTAAGCATAAGGTTAGTAACTCCGGGTAGTTAGGCATACAGTACGTCGTATCTTGCTGTCATTCATCTCAAGTACAGTACGTCATACCATGGAAGTGCACTGCTGATCAGGCAACCACATATATCGGGATTAGTCAGTACCTATCCTCTATTGACAAAGGGGTTGTAACACTTAGGGTGGTGATTTCCTACCTCACAATGTCTACATGATGCATAGTCACCATCCATATCACACAATAGCATAATATACACTGGGCTCTCAACAATGTCCCTCTTACCTATTCCACCTTTAAAGTTCATCACATAAGTGCAAGTAAAATAAATATGCACATCACAAACAAACAAGTCTACACTAAAAACACTCCATAAACAAAGTCAAAGCACCCACTAACCTTACTAGTCAAGGTTTAGAGAAATCCTCCTTCTTGAGCTGAGTAGATTCTTTTCAACAAATCAGGTCCCCTATTCCAAAGCATAGTTCCAATTATTACTCATATAGCTGAACCTAATTGAACTTTCTAATTAAATGGGATACCCTTCCTTCTAACCTTTCTCAGGTACTAATTAGGAGGAAGTTCAACAATGTCCACCCTCTCTTTGGAGTCATATTGACTCATTCATACATGAACTGTGGATCCCCAAGGTGTCAGGTGAACTGCAGACCAAATAATAGCCTTACTAGCTGCTAGGGTCTCAATTGGCGAGAGACAGTTGGGACAATCGGCTAGCCAATTGTGTCTCGCCGGTTCCCCAATTAGTTACAAAATTCGATTCTGCCTTGCTTTTTAGTCTACACAGGCTAGAGGTGTCAATTCTAGGCCCGCACCAGTAGGCCGGACTGAGCCTAACATGTTTATGGCCCGACCTAGACCGGCTCAATTAATAAATGTGTCGTGCTCAACAGGTAGTACACGGTACAGCCACCTAGCCCGACGGGCACCCGATTGGCTTGACACATTTATAAGCCTGACTTGAACCAACTCATTTAAGCCCGACCTAGCCCGAACCCTTTAATACTACTTGTATTTTTTAAAACTTTTTTAATAATATTTGTATTTAGTGCTAAAGCTATGTGATATGTACAATTGAGATGGTGGTGATTGTTGTCTGAACATTCATCTTTTTCAAGTATAGTTTAATTGATTTAAACTTGCTCAACTTGTAAACTAACACTATTTCAAGGTTAAGTGGGATGAAACACATACCTGAGGGCAAAGATGATCTAGGGTATGTCTCAGGTAGGACAATTCTTCCCTCACTTCCCTCTCTTCTCTTCCTTCCTTCTCCTTCTTTCTTTTCCTTCTTCTTACTGTTTGCAACAAAAACTTCCCCAAATGAGTGTTCGATGGTACCTCCCTACCTTTTATAACCCTCCTCCACTGAACTTGGCTAAGGGCATGTTTGATGGAGGGTTTGTTATATATATCATACATATATACATATATAAATACACCTATATTATTTATAATTCAATCCTCTCTTCATGGGTTCTATACTCATTTTCCTATTGTAACATTATTAAATTATAAAGATGAAAGAAGTGAATAGTAGAGAGAAGTGTGGGACCCACAACAGTGGCATGGAACCTCAAATTTTGTCTCTGTCGGGCAAACCGGCTGGCCGGTTCTCTCCCATCAGTTGTGTCAAATCCAGTCCCACTTTGGTCTGTGACACTCCCTACCATACCTAACCCATTTAGATCAAAGTTACTTGTTTGCCCATTCTTCTTGCTGATTCCTCCAATAGTGTTGGCATGCTGAGCGGAACATGTAGGGTCATTTTTCTTCTCTTGGCATTCCATTGCAGCCAACCATGCCAACATGGACCTTCCTGGTCTAGTACTTTTACCTGTCCACAAGTAAGGTAGACAAGTGAAATTATGGTGTTATACATATTTACAAAATAAACTGTGTACACACGTAAATCACCCTCAATAACTATGTCTCATATATAAATCAAAGAGTGATAATAATAATGTCTAATGAAAATGACAAAACTCAAAATACAAATCATCCACGTCTAAGTCCCAGATTCCTAACATGAGTGATGAAAATGTCCCAAGCAATAGGCTTAGTCAATGGATCAACCACCATGCTACTCATGGAGATATGCTTCAAAACAACTTCCCCTTACATAACCATCTCTCGAATGTAGAGATATCTGATATCTATGTGTTTGACTTTCTTATGGAATTTGGGGTCCTTAGCGAATGCCAAAGCTGTTGTACTATCACAGTATACAAGCAATCTCCTGAATGAGTGGTAACACCAAGGCACTATAGGAACCTCCACAGCCAAACAACCTCCTGAACGGCCATCGAGCACAATATGTACTTGGACTCCATCGTAGATAAGGCGATGCAGGTTTGCTTCTTGCTACTCCAAGTACAGCCCCACCTCCTAGGATAAATGCATATCCTGAAGTAGATTTACACTCATCTCTGTCACTATCCCAATCAGCATCACTGTAGCCTCTTAATCTCAAATCCGAACCATTATAGGTGAGAGTGAGATCAATGGTCCCACGAAGGTGTCAAAAGATTCTTTTCACTACCTGCCAATAACGTAGTCCTGAATTACTTTGAAAACAACTAACCATGCCAACTGTGAAACATATATCTAGATGCGTGCACATCATTGCGTACATTAGACTGTCTACTGCTATAGCATAAGGTATTTTGGACATTTGATTCTTCTTTTCATCAGTCTTAGGGCATTGGTCAAGGCTCAAGCATAGGCCTTGTCTATAGGAGAGTCAATGGGTTTAGACTTGTCCATGTCAAATCGTTCAAGGATATTCTTTATGTACGTCTCTTGAGACAAACTAAGAATATTCCAAGAGCGATTCCTAATGATCTTGATGCCTAACACAAAGTTGGCTTCACCCATGTCCTTCATCTCAAAGGTACAGGACAACTACTCTTTAGTGGCGACAATCATCTCCATGTCATTCCCATCAAATAGAATGTCGTCAACATATAAAGATAGAATAAGGAAACTTCCTTTAAATCGTTTCATATAGACACAGTGGTCCTCTTCAATCATTTCAAAACTAGTAGAGGTAATAGCATGATGAAATCTAAAGTACCACTGCTTAGACAATTGTTTAAGGCTATATATAGAACATTTGAGATGGTAGACTTTGCACTCTTGTCTTTTGACCTCAAAACCCACTGGTTGATCCATAAAGATCTCCTCATCTAGTTCTCCATTGAAAAATATAGTTTTAACATCCATTTGAAAAAGTTCCAAATTCAATTTTAAGATAATGGCTAGAATGAGGCGAATTGAGTCAATTCTCATGACATGGGAGAAAGTCTCATCATAGTCTACATCCTCCCTTTGGATAGCCCTTTGCCACAAGGCATGCCTTATACTTGTCAATTGAACCATCTACCTTGCGTTTGACCTTTAAAACCTATTTATTTCCAATGGTCTTACACCTAGGAGGTAGGTCAACTACCATACCTGGTTCCTACTCATAGAATTTAGTTCATCCTCCATAGCAGCTTGCCACTTATCCTTAGCAGGTGAGGAGAGCACCTCTCGTAAAGAAGTGAGCTCATCCTCATCCTTTGGAACATAAATGAGAGCTTTTCCTTCAATCTGAAAACAATGATGGGGAATAATATGCCCACGAGTGCTCCTACACGTGAGGGAATCATGATGATTTTCCAGTGATACACTCCCACTAGTTGGTACACTCCCATTAGGCTGATGATCAGTCTTACTTTCTCTGGCGATTATGGAATGAGTTAATTCCCCACCCTCGCCAAGAGTAGGTGAGACACTTTCCTCGTCCACAATCTCAAAGAGGTCAAGATCCCTTCTGGCGTCACTAATGCTAGGAAAGTCTGTCTTAATAAAATCAACATCGTATGATTCTATCTTGGTCATTCCTCCATCAGGGTGTTCATCGTACATAACGTAACCCTTCGAGCTGTCGGAATATCTTATTAAGATGTGTTTCCTAGCTCTTAGGCCAAGCTTCCTAAGCTTATGGGAGGTGCTATGAACATAACCTGCTGATATCCATGGTTGCATATGCCCTAAATTTGGTTTTGTGCCCCCATAACTCATGGGAGGTCAAAGTAACTGATTGTGAAGGCACTCGATTAAGGATGTAAGCAATAGTCAAGCATCCCACTAGAATGATATTGGGAGGTTAGCTTGTGCCATCATCGATCTAACCATATCTAAGAGTGTCCTATTCCTCCTCTTTGCTATCCCATTTTGCTGTGAAGTGTGAGAAATGGTCAACTGCCTACAAATCCCCTTCTCCTCACACAATCCTTTATACTGGTCAGATAGATACTCACGTCCCCGATCAGTGCACAAAGTTTTTAAGCTCTTACTTGACTGATTCTCAACCCATGCCACGAAGTGTTTGAAGCAATCTAATGCCTCATAGTGGTGAGCGATCAAATACACATAACCGTATCGTGAATAATCATCAATAAATGTGAGAAAATAAGAGGCACCATGGCATGGCTTTACATTCATAGGTCCGTAAATATCTGAGTGGACAAGTTCTAGTGGCTGGGTAGCTCAGACTGTCTTTCCAAGAGGCTTCCAATGAGCCTTACCTATTAGATAGGGCTCGCACACAAGGAGGTTGACTTTAACGAGTGAGCCTAAAAGGCCTTCTTTGGCTAATCTAGCCATCCTATCATATCCTATGTGTCCCAATCTAGCATGCCATGTAATAGATTCAGAATTATCACATGTATTAACTACATAAGAAGCAGATGAAGAAGAATCAATTAAATCTAATTTAAAAAATCCATCAATTAAGGATTCACGTTCAACAATAGTACTGCTCAAATAAAACTCTAAAGTGCAACCGTCAATATGAAAGAACATCCTAAAGGTAATAATGTAAAAATTAAAAGTAGATTCCTTACCACAAAAAAAAAAAACTAAAAGTAGATTATGCTGAATATCCGATGCATAAAGCACATCGTGAAGAAGCAAGGTGCATCTAGTACGCATCTTGTGCTGATAGTACCAACTCCTCGAACTGCCTCACTGGTGCCATTCCCCATGAACACATTCTGGGATCCAGCCAGAATTCTACGATAATCTACAAGACCCCCTCGATCTCGCGCTATATATTTTGCTGATCATGTATCTACAATCTGATCAGATTGTGTATGGGTTACCAAAACATGGGTACAAACAAATGTATTGGGAGAGTGGGGTAGAAATGGTACCCTCTTCGGCTCAGTGCAATTATGAGCAAAGTACCCCATCTTATGGTAGTTGTAGCATTTAACCTTGGATAAATCTTTCTTTCTGCCATGCTTGCCTCTTTTGCACTTAGCAGGCTTGCCTTCTTTTGGCGCCAGGTTCTGAGTCATACCCTGATTTATTGGGTTACTCTGTCTTTTATGGTTGAACTTGTGCTTGCCTCCCTGGGCGACCAGGAAAATTACACGGTTCGCCTCTTGGCGCTCCGCCTCAAGTTCCACATGTTGTGCAACATTAGCAAATTTCTAATGCTATCATTGTGTGTGAGAATGGGCTTTATGAGGTTCTAAGAACCTGATAGTGTCCTAATGAGAACTTGAACCTGCTGCTCATTAGTAAGGGTGGTCCTAACATCTTTTAACTTCTAAATCATGTCCTTCACCACCCTAAGGTGTTCATGCATAGTTAGCTTATAATCCATCTTATACATCTCAAACTTTAAGGTCATTCTCCTTAACCTTGTAGTAGATGTACCTTCGAAGTCAATTTTTAGCTAGCCCACATGGATTTAACTGTGGTGTGTTTTTCATAATCACTAATGAGTATATTTATATGTGAAATATAGGATAGTAAAACATGCATTTTACATATTTAGAATGGAGCTACCTTGGGTTTTACTCTCTTTTTGTAGGTTTTATAGTTTTAAGGCCTTAAGGACTATCGGGTGCTATATCTCCAATTTTACACATAAAGAGGTCCTGTTTCTTTTTATGGTTGTGAAGAGGATGAAATTTTGAGTAAGATTGACATGTTCAATTAAAAGTACACATCCATTTGGTCACCAGTACAAGTGATTATTCTTTTCGGGCTAGAAAAAGAATAATTGATCAAAACTAAACCGAGATGCAGAACCAGCTCGTTTGCAGTTGTCCCAGAGGTACAAAGAATATTCCAAATGCCAACAAGGATCGATGAACCACACCCTTAAGTGATTGAAGATTCGTTTATGGTAGCAACAACTACCTAGCATAGTTAGTGAGTTGTGATGTGCAAAATCCCTTCCTTATTAGGAGGTCTCAAGTTCGAACATCTTGGTTGCTATTTTTTTGTAGAGGTTTTTTTTAGAATATTTTATCTCTCCTACTCATCACTCAAAGGAGGTCGACCAAAGGGTTTCTTAAGCAAGAGGAGAGAGAAATAAGGAAATAAAAGAGAAAAATAGAAAAAAGGGGGAAAAATAGGAAAGGAAAAAAAAAGGAAAAAAGATAAAAAAAATTATGCAAGAGGCTACCCATGTTTGAAGAAGAGAGAGAAAAAAAGAAGGAAAAAGGAAGCAAAATCATTGGAGATTCTCTACTTCCTAAGATTCTCTCTCTTCTCTCTCCTCCACCTCACCACAAAATCGTCCAAGAGGATCCACCCTTGGACGTCCTCCTCTCTCTCCTATTCCCTATAAAAGGGAGTCCACAAAACCCTAAAGGGGGGTCCCTCTCTTCCTCTCTACTTCTCCCTTCTTAGCTTTTTTTTAGTGGCTCTTTCTCTCTTTCTCTAGCTTTCTCTTTCTCAAGCTCTAGTTCTAGATTTATGCTTTAAACTCTTTTGTAAGTTCTTTTTATTCGATTAATGCAAGCACTTTTGATTTTAATTCTGTCTCTTTTTTTTATTGTTTAAGCAATCGAAGTTGTAATTTTCAAGTTCTAGTTCTAGGCTTAGTTCTAGGTGACAAGACCAAGCTATGGAGCATGTCTTTCAAGTTCAATTTTTTTCTTCAGATTTGTTTTCTCTAGTACTAGAAGTTTCAAATTGGGTTTATTCTAGATCTGGTTTTTAGTACTGGCAGTATCTCAAATCGATCAGGTTTTCAGTTCAAGGGTTGAAGTTCAAGTAAGTAGGATCCTTTAGTAGTCTTCTCACCCCCCTCTCATTCCCTCTTCTGACTACCCTTTCTTTTTTAATTTAGGATTTTAATTTCAGTCATTACATTATTGCTTTCCCTGTCCCCTAACGTTCATGGCTAGTGTATGTGTTGGCTTTGCCCCTCCTAGCCATAGAGCCATCATTTTATTATTTTTATTTTAATAGCCTCCTTTTCCCTAAAGCCAAGTAGAGTAGCCCTTGTAAGAGTGACTCTCTGGTCAAGTAGGGAAACTCATATTATGATGCATCCCTCGGGCTAAGTAGAGAAACCTACTTGTGAGCCTCTCTCTAGCTTTATCCCCTTTCTTTTACTTTATTTTTATTTTAGCATTTTTTTCCTTCATTGCTTTTTAATTGCATGGGGTGTTTATTTTTAAATATTTATTTATTTGATTTTAATTGCGTGGCTTACGTATTTAAATTCTTCGATGACGAATGGTTAGGATGTTATTTTAGATATATATGTTTAGGAAGGTAGTTAGAGTTAAACCACATCTATTAATCGGTTCACTTTTGCATTATTAAAAGAATAAAAATAAATAAAGTGGCTGCTCTCCCTATGTTCGACCTACAGCTACACTGATCCGTACGCTTGCGGTTACATTTTAAATCCTAACAAGTTTTTTACGTCATTGCCGGGGAGATAGTTCCATGTTATTTTTTGCTTTCTTTTGGTAAATCGGAGTGCTTTGTTTTATTTTTTCTTTTCTTTTATACAACTTGCAATAATAGTTGTATTAGTGAAGGTTGCAAAGCCTCACAGTATGATAAAGACAGGTTTCGCCCTGTAGCAGTACCTTAGGAATTGACCTAAGCAATCCCGAATCCCTGCCGGTAAGCACCCAAAAATAAAAAATAAAAAATAAAAAATAAAAAATAAAAAATAAAAAATAAAAAATAAAAAATAAAAAATAAAAATTTAAAAATAAAAAAATAAAAAAAAGGTTTTTCTTTCCATTCTTTTGTGCTTGTCTTACTCTAATTGTGGGTAGTTTTCTATTACATGAGTGTTAAGTGGGTGCATAATACTAAGAATCGGTTAGAAAGAAGAGATCCAACAAGTAGTGATCCTATATGCTTGCTCTCGTTAAAACCCTTCAATATGGGAGACCAACAGCAAAATCCTCCACCTAAATCTCTGAAAGATAGGTTCTACCCTGCTAGAGCAGCCCAACCTTCCTGCATAGTTCTACCTCAAGCCTAGGTTAATAATTTTGAGCTCAAAGCTCAGTACATCACTTTGTTTCCCCACTTTCATGGGCTGGCCTCTGAGGATGCATACCTATTTCTAAGGGAATTTGAAGAGGTATATGTTATAATTAAGATCCAACGGCTTTCTGATGATGCTGTTAAGCTTAGGTTCATCACGTTTGCATTGAAAGACCAAGCTAAGAAGTGGTTGTATGGGTTACCCACAAATTCCATAACCTCATGGGAACAGTTCATAGTTGTCTTCCTTAAGAAGTTTTTCCCAACTCATAAGACCAATAAGCTTAGAAGTGACATCCTTCAGTTTAGGCAAAAGCCCAGTGAGTCCTTTTCCAAACTTATGAAGAGATTCGAGGATCTACTCCAAGAATGCCCTCACCATGGCTTAGACTTATGGCATTTATGTCAAATAATTTATGAGGATATTAATTACCCAACTAAACAAATGATAGAGTCTATATGCCCTGAGGGATTCACATCCTTTACAGATGAAGGAAAGGCATGGGAATTTTTACTTCACTTAGCTGACAAAACCCATGAGTGGGAATCAACCCAAGAGCATGAAAGAACCATAGGAGGGAAAGGATTGTTTTGTGGATGGGACAGTAGCCAAGGAAGCCCATTTGGATAGCCTAATCAAGAGAATTGAGGCTATTGTTCCCAAAGAGTCATCATCAGTCAATTTGGTTAAGATTTGTGCTTAGTACCAGTCCACTAGACATGTCATAGAAGAATGCCCCGACACCTCTGGGGGCACTTCTAATGATAGTATTAATGCCTTATACCAGAATAATCTATATAGTAACACCTACAATCCAGGATGGAGAAATCACCCAAATTTCTCCTGGAATAAGGGCAACCAAGCAGGGCCTTCTAATTTCCATAATCAAGGTCAACCTGGACCCCAAAGGCCTCCCTTTGCATAACAATATTTTTTTCAAAATACTTTTCTTAGGTCAAATGTAGGACCTCAGGCTAGTTTTCCTAGGGCCCCTCTCCTATCATCTTATCAGCAACCCCCTAGGTTAACCAACACTGGAGAGGCAAGTAGAATAAGTGACTTGAAAAAAAATATAGCCCTTCTCATGACAAGCCATCAAAATCTTACGAGAGAACTCACCCAAGTTGTCTCAATTATGCGTGAGAGGGAGAAGGGAACTTTACCCAGTTAATCAGAGCCTAACCCTAGGCATCATCAGCCTGTTAGTTCACAAGCACCAACTAATGCACTACTGAATATAGTACAAGGTTAGACCCAACAAGGGCCCTCTAACCAATGTAATGTTGTTTATGCCCTTAGGAGTGGTAGAGAGTACCAACAGAGTGTTCCTAAATCTTTCCCATCTATTACTCCTATTAACTCTCCTTCAGTTGAGAACACAAGTGTGCCTCTTGTTCTAGGTTCGTCTGATGAACCTAAAGATTATTTTGAAACTAAAGATAATTTGGTTGAGGAAAAAAAAATGATTCTTCTGAAAAATGGCAAATCCCTAATAGTCCTTATGTTCCTCCTGTCCCATTTCCTAATCGCTTGGTAAACAAAAAGAAGACTGCTTCCATGGATAAAATTTTAGAAGTCTTAAAAAAGGTAGAAGTGAACATCCCTCTTTTAGATGCCATATCCTAGACCCCACCTATACAAAGGTACTGAAAGATTTGTGTACTCACAAACGTATCTAGTGTGCTCAAAAAGGCGTTCTTGGTAGGTAACATTAGTTCCATAATTACTCAGCCTGTAACAATCAAGTATAAGGATCCAGGGAGCCCTACCATATCAACACCTACATTGAGCATGCCTTACTTGACCTTGGCGCAAGTGTGAATCTTTTACCTTACCATGTGTACAAGCAACTAGGATTGGGATAATTGAAAGCCACTGAAACTACTCTTCAGTTGGTAGATAGGTCTATTAAGATTCCTAAAAGAATGGTTGAGGATGTCTTACGAAAGGTGGGGGAATTTATTTTCCCTGTTGATTTTATTGTGTTAGATACCAAGCCCTTCTCAACTAAGGTTGAGATCCCAATAATTCTAGGAAGACCATTCTTGGCTACCAGTAATGCTTAATCAATTGCCGGAATGGTTTCCTAAGGTTATCTTTTGGTAACCAAATTGTTGAGTTTAACATATTTAGGATAGGCAAGCAACCACATATAGAAGAAGAGATCAATATGCTTGAGGATTTTCTGGATTTTTCTGATGATTTAATTACCAACTTTGATATTGATTTTGATTTAGAATTATAAGAGTATATGGATGAGTTGGATGATGATGGTGAAAATTTCTTTTCTGAAGTCTTGAGTCTTTACACACCTATGGAGCCCCTAGGACCCCTTTCCAATTTCATTCCCAAACCTTCCATAGTTGAACTCCCTGAGCTAGATCTTACAGAGTTGCCATCTAATTTGAGGTATGCTTTCCTAGGGCCTGATTAGACTCTTCATGTAATAATTTCTTCAAATTTGACTTTTAGCCAAGAAGAGGAGTTACTTAAAATGTTAAAAAGATAATAAGGAAGCCCTAGGTTGGACCATGGCTAATATCAAAGGTATAAGCTCTTCCATTGTGCAACATCATATACATCTTATGAAGGATTCCAAACCATCCACGGAACCCCGAGGAAGAGCTAACCCAATGATGATAGAAGCCATTAAGAAAGAGATCCTAAAATGCTTGGATCATGGAATAATTTATCCTATTTCTGACAACCAATGAGTAAGCGCAGTTCACGTAGTGCCTAAGAAGTCTGGTGTGATTGTAGTTCCCAATGCCAATAATGAACTAATTCCAACCCGTGTCCAATAAGGGTGGAGAGTGTGCATAGACAACAAGAAACTTAATGCGACAACCTGGAAGGACCACTTCCCATTGCCATTTTTTGACCAGATGTTAGAGAGGTTAGCGGGACATGAATATTATTGTTTTCTTGATGGAAATTCTGGCTATAATCAGATCCCAATTGCTTTGGAGGACCAACATAAGACCACTTTTACATGCCAATATAGAACATTTGCTTACAGTCGTATGCGCTTTGGGCTTTGCAATGCCCCTGTTACTTTTCAACAATGCATGATGAGCATCTTTTCTGACATGATCGAAAAATTCTTAGAAGTATTTGTGGATGACTTTTCAATTTATGAAAATTCTTATTTTGAATGTCTTCATCATCTTTCCCTAGTTTTGAAAATGTGCATATCTAAGAATTTTGTTTTGAATTGGGAGAAATGTCATTTTATGGTAAAATCTAGTATTGTTTTAGGCCTTGTAATATCCAAGGAGGGAATTAAGGTAGATAGACCCAAAGTGGATTTAGTTAACAATTTAGCACCTCCTCAATTTGTTAAGGACGTCTGGTCTTTTCTAGAGCATGCGGGCTTCTACAGAAGGTTTATTAAGAACTTTAGTCAGTTAGCCCGACCTCTCACTTTATTACTTGTCAAAGATCAAACTTTTGAGTTTTCTAAAGAGTGCCTAGAATCCTTCAAGCAACTTAAGAAGGAGTTGACCAATGCACCCATTGTTCAACCACCTGTTTGGACTGAACATTTTGAACTGATATGTGATGCTTCGGATTTTACCATAGGAGCGGTTTTGGGTTAAAGGATTAATAAGTTGTCCATTGTCATTTACTATGCTAGTAGGACCTTAAATGATGCACAATTCAATTATACAACAACTAGAAAAGAATTTTTAGCTGTTGTGTTTACATTAGAAAAGTTTCGGTCTTACTTAGTTGATTCACATGTGATGGTGTATATTGATCATTCTGCTCTTAGATACCTAGTTCAGAAGAAGGATGCCAAAGCCCGTCTCATTTGGTGGGTTTTACTTTTGCAAGAGTTTGATTTAGAAAATAGGGATAAGAGACGAGTTGAAAATATAGTTGCAGACCATTTATCCCGGCTTCCCAATTCCTTGACTGTCGATTCTCTAGTTAACGAGAACTTTTCAGATGATCAGTTATTTACAGTGTCCAGTGAACTATGGTTTGCTAACATTGTCAACTTCTTAGTTTCAGGTTTGACTTCGGATCACTGGTCCACCCAAGATAAGTATAAGTTCCATTCACAAGTTAAGCACTTTTTCTGGGAGAATCCTTATTTGTTTAAGATATGTCTGGATCAGATTATCCGACGATGTGTTCCTGATCATGAGCAACATTTCATTCTCTCTTTTTGCCATGATCATGCATGTGGTGGACACTTTGGATCTAAGAAGACAGCCGCAAAGGTTCTCTAATGCAGATTTTATTGGCCCACTCTTTTTAAAGATGCTTTTGATTTTTGCAAAGCTTGTCCTACCTGCCAATCTTTTGGCCGTATCAATAAGAAGAACATGATGCCCCTCAACCCTATTTTGGTAGTTGAGATCTTTGATATATAGGGCATCGATTTCATGGGACAGTTTCCTAATTCCTTTGGGAATTTATACATACTTTTGGTTGTTGATTATATTTGTAAATGGATAGGACCGTTCCCTAATTCCTTGTAAATCTAATGACCACAAAGTGGTGGTCCAGTTTCTCAAAGAGAACATTTTTTCCTGCTTTGGAGCACCACGTGCAATAATTAGTGATATTGGTACTCATTTTTGTAATCGGCCTTTTAAGGCCTTAATGAAAAGGTATGGGATCACCCATAAGTTATCTACTCCTTATCACTCCCAAACTAGTGGCCAAGTGGAGGTATCTAATAGGCAGATCAAACAAATCTTGGAGAAAACTATTAATCCCAACCGTAAGGATTGGTCCCTTAGGCTCATTGATGCGTTGTGGGCCCATCGGCCTACATTCAAGACCGATCTTGGTCAGTCTCCCTACCATTTGGAGTATGGAAATGCCTGTCACTTACTAGTTGAGTTGGAGCATAAGGCCTTTTGGGCCATCATGAAGCTTAACTTTGATTTTTCTGATGTGGAAATTCTTTGTAGGCTCCAACTATCTGAGTTGGAGGAACTTAGGAATGATGCCTATGAAAGTTCTAAGATTTACAAGGAAAAGATCAAAGCTTTCCATAATAAGCACATTCTGTGCAAATCTTTTGCAATTGGTGATAAGGACTTATTGTACAATTCTCAATTGCATCTTTTCCCTGGTAAGCTTAGATCCCAATGGGATGGGCCATTTGTTGTCCATAATGTATATCCCCATGGGGTTGTGGAGATTCTGAATCCAAGAACAGGGTAATTTTGAAGATTAATGGTCAGCATTTGAAATCGTTCCTCGAGTTTCCTACTACTGGTAGTGAAGAAGTTATGGATCTCCATGAACCTCTTTACACTGATGACTAACTTTTAATCAGATATGACCCCCTTGCATTGTCTTCACTTTTAATTCTTTCCATGCATTGAGGACATTGCATGACTTAAGTGTGGGGGAGGGAAACCAGTTTTTGCTTTTTTCCACTTTGTTTTGTTTGTTTTTCTTTTTATTTTTGAGCTTGCTAAGGATGAAGTCCTACTTTGGCTTTTGGCTAATGATCATACCATTTGGTTGCTTTATGTATGAAAATAAAAGTTTTAATTAAGGTACCCATTTTGAAAGTATAAAAACCCTGTTGAGAAGAAAGAAACAAGCATATATCTTGAGATGGGACTTTCTTTTGAAAAATAAGAGACCCCTGTTTTATGGTGTTGGACCATATGTAAGTCTGGGTTCCTCGTACTTTTGATTTAGAGTTGAGACCTTCTTTTTAATTTGGTATAAGTTGACAAATACACAATTTGAAATGAAATGTGAAATGCGGAATAAAGAAGAATAAGAGTTGATTCCCTTGGAACTAGATAGGGCATTGTGCCTCAGGAAGCGTGGTGTTTTGATCAAAATTCCTAGGGAGGAAATTTCTAAAAGAACTCTAGCATCACTGTTTTTGTGGGCATATGCAAAAAGCGAAGCTACATAATAACTTGGGTGTCTAGTGTTTGTTCCACTATGTCATTCAGGCCAAAAGTAGTGGAGTAGAATATAGTTTATTAAGCGAAAAAAAGAGAAAAAAATATGCAAATGTCATTAATGCTTGGTAACATGTTTGGTAAAAAACACTCAAACACCTTAGTCATTGGTTTCCTATTTCTTTGCAAGTGGTTTTTCCTTAAGATAAGGATGTTTTGGAAGAGATGAGGTGAGTTTCAAATTAAGAAATATGCTAGTGCTTGAAATTGATATGGGGTAATAACAGTTCAAGTGTGGGGGTCCCTTGTAAGAGGAATTATCTTTGCTCCGGATTAGTATGGCCCTTACCTTTAGCCAAGGTTCAGATTTATTTATTATGAATTTTGGGTGTATATTCACTGCAAACACCCACGAGACACAACTTGTCCACTAGGGGTTACCTAGGGGTTTAAAGGCTTGTTGCACATACTAAGTACAACCATAATTCCTACGAAAGTGAGTTAGGTTTTTTGTTTTTATTCTTTTTCTTTTTGTTTTGCTCAAGGACTAGCAAAGTCTAAGTGTGGGGTAATTCTGATGAGCACATTTATGTGTGAAATCTAGGATAGTAAAACATGCATTTTACATATTTAGAATAGAGCTACCTTGGGTTTTACTCTCTTTTTATATGTTTTATATTTTCAAGGCCTTAAGGACTATCGGGCGCTATATCTCCAATTTTACATATAAAGAGGTCCTGTTTCTTTTAATGGTTGTGAAGAGGACAAAATTCTGAGTAAGATGGACGTGTTCAATTAAAAGTGCACATTCGTTTGGTCACTCATACAAGTGATTATTCTTTTCGGGCCAGAAAAAGAATAATGGATCAGAATTGAACCGAGATGCAGAACCAACCCGTTTGTAGTTGTCCTAGAGGTACAAGGAATATTCCAAATGCCAACAAGGATCGATGAACCACACCCTTGAGTGATTAAAGATTCATTTATGGTAACAACAACTACTTAGCTTAGTTGGTGAGTGGTAACGTGAAAAATCCCTTCCTTATTAGGAGGTCTCAAGTTCGAACCTCTTGGTTGCTATTTTTTTATGGATGGAATATTTTCTCTCTCCTACTCATCACTCAAAGGAGGTCTACCGAAGGGTTTCTTACGCAAGAGGAGAGAGAAATAAAGAAATAAAAGAGAAAATAGAAAAAAGGGGGAAAAATAGGAAGGGAAAAAAAAAGAAAAAAATAATTAAAAAAATCGTGCAAGAGGCTACCCAAGTTTGAAGAAGAGAGAGAAAAAAATAAAAAAAAGAAGGAAAATGAAGCAAAATCGTTGGAGATTCCCTACTTCCTACGATTCTCTCTCTTCTCACTCCTCCACCTCACCACAAAATCATCCAAGGGGATCCACCCTTGGACGTCGTCTTCTCTCTCCTATTCTTTATAAAAGGGAGTCCACAAAACCCTAAAGAGGGGTCCCTCTCTTCCTCTCTACTTCTCCCTTCTTAGTTTTTTTTTTAGTTGCTCTTTCTCTCTTTCTCTAGCTCTAGTTCTAGGTTTATGCATTAAACACTTTTGTAAGTTCTTTTTATTCGATTAATGTAAGCACTTTTGTTTTTGATTCAGTCTCTTATTTTTATTGTTTAAGCAATTGAAGCTGCAATTTTCAAGTTCTAGTTCTAGGCTTAGTTCTAGGTGACAAGAACAAGCTATGGAGCATGTCTTTCAAGTTCAATTTTTTTCTTCAAATTTGTTTTCTCTAGTACTAGAAGTTTCAAATTGGGTTTATTCCAGATTTGGTTTTTAGTACTGACAGTATCTCAAATCGATCAAGTTTTCAGTTTAAGGGTTGAAGTTTAAGTAAGTAGGCGCCTTCAGAAGTCTTCTCACCCCCCTCTCATTCCCTCTTCTTACTACCCTTTCTTTCTTAATTTAGGGTTTTAATTTCAGTCGTTACATTATTGCTTTCCCTGTCCCCCAAGGTTCATGGTTAGTGTATGCGTTGGCTTTGCCCCTCCTAGCCATAGAACCATCATTTAATTGTTTTTATTTTAATTGCCTCCCTTTCCCTAAAGTCAAGTAGAGTAGCCCTGGTAAGAGTGACTCTCTGATTAAGTAGGGAAGCTCATATTATGATGCATCCCTTGGGCTAAGTAGAGAAACCTACTTGTGAGCCTCTCTCTAGCTTTATCCCCTTTCTTTTACTTTATTTTTATTTTAGTATTTTTTTCCTTCATTGCTTTTTAATTGCGTGGGGTGTTTATTTTCAGTTATTTATTTATTTGATTTTAATTGTGTGGCTGGCATATTTAAATTCTTAGTTGATGAATGGTTAGGACGTTATTTTAGATACATATGTTTAGGACGGTAGTTAGAATTAGATCACAACCATTAATCGGTTCACTTTCGTATTATTAAAAGAAGTAAAAAAATAAAATAAAATGGCTGCTCTCCCTGTGTTCAACCCATAGCTACACTGATCGGTACACTTGTAGTTGCATTTTAAATCCTAACAATCACCAATTGACTCATCATGCATAACGCTTAACAAAGTAAAGTGCATAGTGCTATCTTTTTTCACCCACTGATTATAGGCTCCATGTCATTATGGTGCTGAGCGGTAATACCCTTTGCGGGTTTGTCCATAGCGGTGGTCAAATACTCACGGTAATTTTACTTATAAAGCAAATATTGAATCTTTTGATGCCACATGTCATAGTTGGGTCCAGTCCATTTGTCACCCTTGGTGAGGTCCGCAACAACTTGATTAGTGGCTATATCACTACACAAGAATGTGCAAGGTAAATATTAGGTACACATTAAGAATTTGTTCCAGAAATCCTAATAAAAATTAATGGTTCCTTACTATACACGGTGAGACAAAATTTTTTGCTAAGCTCATAATTAGATCTCACATGTGAGGGTCAGGGACATAAATTTAATCGATTTCGAACAAATATAAGGAGAATTAGGTATTTTCAATCGACAAAATTCCACCATACAAATGGGTGCGCATAGGTCCCACATAGGAACCCCGTTGGTACTTAAAGTGGCATATTGAGTTGTGTAAGTATATGATATGCAGTGCGAGGTACTTTCCCTTTACAAGGCTTCTCAAAAAATTAATTACATTGTCCCAAAAATAATTATTGTAACACCCCATCGCACCTCTTTATATTAACTGTGAACAGGAAAGAGTAGCAGATTGGAGAAGCCAACACTAGCTTGGCTGACAGCAATGGAATGCCAAGAAGGGAAGTAGGACCCATCATGTACTTGTGCCTCCTGCCAATAGTGTTGGAAAAGTCAGCAAGCAAAGTGGGCCAATAGGTAATTATTAACCCTTAATATAGATTGGATAGGATAGGGCATACAACAAACTCAAAGGGGAGCAAGTCTGGCTCAACCGGCTAGAGAGCTTTGGACATGACAGGCAGGCTTGTCATGTGAACAAAATGGCCAGAATTGGCTGAAATGGGTCCCATCCTTGTAAATTTGACATGTGGGCCTATTCCCATGAGTTTGACATGATTAAGTGAACTAATTAGTAAAATCATAAAATCAATTTAATTTCAAAACATAATTAGATTTAATTATGTATATATATATATATAATTAGTGGGGCTATATAAGAGCCACCACCGACCACTATACCCATTTTATTCACACAAAACTTCTTGGACAACAAGAGGAAGAAAGAAGAAAGAAGAATAAGAAGAAAAGAAGAGAAGAGAAGAGATTGACTTATTTGGAAGGCTGCTGAAGAATCTAGCAAAGAAGTAGGTACTTCTTCCTTATAGGAACTTGTAGTAAGAAAGAATTTGGAAATAGGGCGGGGTAGAACTAAATTCTGTTGTAAGGAAGGAATTCTGGAAAATTTTCAGCAGAATCCTAATTTTATGAAGTTTGATTTTCTAATTTAAGGAATTGATTTGGAAGATGTGTAGGGATGCACACTTACCATGGCCAATTGGGACTTGAGAGTGAGAATTCTCACTCAGATTTTTAAAACAGAACTAATGCATGTGGATTTAGAGGAATTTTACCTTAAATTCTGTTCTAAGGTTGTAAGAGTTCATGCATGATAATTTAGGTTCAATTTCTTACATGCAAAGTGACATTAGAGAAGAATTTCATGCATGCAACCTTATATTAATGTCTGATTATGAAGTTCTTACTCAAATCCTTACTTGTGAATGAGATAATGGAAAAATGAGGTAGATTTCAAAGATTCTTGCTGAAATTGTATAATTAATCAAAATTAATTAATGGATTAGTGAATTGATAATTAAAGTGATGGAAATAGAGAAATGTATTACTGTTGTGAAGGTTCAGTATAGAAACAAGGCCACAATGACAGAATTGTTGAGAAATCTATAGGGAAACCAGGCAAGAAACGAAATTCTGTAGAAAAAGCATGATCAGTGGGAGACATTCGATCGGCCGATTGGGCTAGGGTCTCCAGCCGGTTAGGCTTCCAGAGACCATTTTGCCCTCAGCTTTGACAGCAAAGTGTGGGTTAGAGAAGGGATATATAGGGCTTATAACTTTGATTTTAGGAGTTCCGGTTAACTGTGAGGGAACAAGTTCAGCATTTGGAAAAGTGGAAACTAATTTGGATTGTCCAGGTGAGGGGTCTTCTATGTTTTGCTGTGTTCTATATGCTTTTCTGTATTTTGTTGTATATTATTATATTCTAATATGCTTTAATGTGCTTGCTTGCAATTTACTCTTCTTCTTGCTGTATTTACCGTGGAAATGCATGTGTGTTGGATGGTGCGTGTGAAATCTGATTTTTAGAAACATGTGCTATCAAATGAGAGATATAATGAGTTGCGGATGTATACTGTGAATGTGGACATGATGTTGGGTGTAATATTGACGGTCTGTTGCATGGTGTGGCCGAGGTTTTATCTGGTACCGTGGGGTCAGAGATCAGTCTTACATCTGAGATCACAGATGTGTATTCTGCGTGGTGATGGTTGTAATATTGATGGTCTATGGCACGGTGTGGCCGAGGTGCATTTTCGATACCGTGGGATTAGAGGTCAGTCTTACAGCTATAATCACAAATACATATTAGATGACTCTTGCATGTAGTTTGCATATGGTTAGGCACACAATCCCAGTGCTATAACCCCTTTCCAATAGGGAAAAGGTATTGGCTAATCCCACTCGGTGGTATGTTGTGTTAGACTACTATGCCACTAATAAAAGCATCAAATCAGTCATCAAGTCTGTAGTCAAGTCTGTTATTGAGTCTTCTGTTTATAATTATGAGTCTGATTTCCCTCTCGAGGAAAGTCCAGAGTCCGTGTATATTGAGTCTGTTACTCCTTTCATAAATGAAATTTCTAATTCCAAGTATGACTTGCCTCCTTTCTTTGATGATGATCTTAATAAATATCGAGAGTTAATAAAACAATGCAACTGAAAGAAAGCCCAACCCATCAGTGAGGATACCCGGGTTATTAATCTAGGATCCGACCAATGTCTTCGAGAGGTAAAAATTGGTACCACCATAGATGATGAAGAAGTAGAACAGATGATTAGTCTTCTGAAGGAGTTCACCACAGTCTTTGCTTGGTCTTATGAGGATATGCTTGGTATAGACCCCAATATCATGCAACATCGATTGCTGACCTACCTTGGGGTGAAGCCTGTCAAGCAGAAGCTTAGAAGGATGTGTCCAGAATAGAGTGAAAAGATTAGAGAAAAAGTTTTAAAACAATGGAATGTGGGGTTTCTACAAGTGGCAAAGTATCCCTAATGGTTGGCTAACATAGCACCAGTGCCAAAGAAAGCTGAAAAGGTACGAATGTGCATAGACTTTTGAGATCTTTACAAGGTGAGCCCTAAGGATGACTTTTCATTACCTCACATTGATGTATTGGTCTACAACACAGTAGGGCATGCATTGCTATCATTTATGGATGGGTTCTCGGGATACAATCAAGTGAGCATGCACCCAGAGGATCGTGAAAAGATAGCCTTCACCACTCCATGGGGAACCTATTGTTACAAGGTGATGCCTTTTGAATTGAAGAATGCTGGGGCAACTTATAAAAGAACAGCTATGGCCATATTGCAAGACATGATGAACAAAGATGTGGAAGTCTATGTGGATGATATGATAGTGAATTCAAGGGATAGGCAAGGGCATATTCCTACCCTAAGACGATTCTTTGAAAGAATCAAGAAATATCAGCTAAAGTTGAATTCTCAGAAGTGTATTCGGGAAAACGACGGGAAAGTTATTGGGATTCTTGGTGAGTGAAAGGGGCATCAAAGTCAAGATCAAAGCAATCCAAGAAATGCCCACGCCTCACACTAAGAAGCAGATATGAGGATTCTTGGGTCACATCTAGTATATCAATAGGTTCATAGCTCAACTGACTATGATTTGTAAACCAATCTTCAAGGTGCTAAAGAAGGATCAGCCCACAGAATGGAATGACCAATGCCAATAAGCTTTTGATAAAATCAAGGGATACCTCATGAACCCACCAGTATTGACACCACCGGTGGAAGGAGAACCACTTCTACTAAACTTATCAATGGGAGAATATTCCATGGACTCATTACTAGCACAAAAAGAAACAGAAAAGGGGTAGAGCATGCCATATACTACCTCAATAAGAAGTTCTTGGAATATGAGATGTGGTACACATCTTTGGAAAGAACTTGTGCTGCACTAATATGGGCAACAAAAAGTACATGGTAGCATATTCGGTATATTTGATCTTAAGAATGGATCCAATCAAGTACCTCTTTGAGAAGCCAGCTCTAACAAGAAGGATGGTTTGATGGTTGCTATTGTTATCAGATTTTGACATCACCTATGTTGCTCAGAAGTCTATTAAGGGGGCAAGCTATAGCCGATCATTTGGCTGCCCACCCCACAGAAGATGGAAGGGCTCTAGATGGTGACTTCTTAGATGAAGTGGTGCGGGAATATTGCTTGTCACTCTTGACGGCCTTTATTTGCCTTCATCATTTCGCCTTGATTTGCCCTGTACCAACAATATTGCAGAATATGAAGCTTGTGCCTTAGGGCTCAAAGCTTCTCTGACCATTGGAGTGAAAAGGATCAAGGTGTATAGCGATTCATCCATTGTCATCTATCAGACACAAGGAAAGTGGAGGACTAGAGATGAGAAACTGAAGCCGTATCAAGAACATTTGGAAGAAGTGATTGGACACTTTGAGAAGATCTCGTTTGAATACTTTTAGAGGATAACAACCAATTTACGGATGCCCTTACAACTTTAGCTTCCAATGTAGAATGCAACCCTATGGCTAGGGTCTAACCATTCTTGGTGGAACAAAGAAGCCAGCCCATTTATAAGAATTCAGTGAACTCTCTCACTGTGGATGGTCGGTCTTGGTTTGCTCACATAGTGGACTTCATCAGGGAAAGGAAGTACCCAATTGAAGCAACAAAAAGGAAAAATAAATTCCTAAGGAGATATGCCACCCAATTTATTCTTCAAGGGGACTTGTTATATAAGAGATCTTATGATGGAATAAAGTTATTGTGCGTGGATGAAGAACAAGCTATAACCATCATAGAGGAAATTCATCAAGGCCTTTGTGGACCCCATATGAATGATAAAATGCTAGCTAAGAAGATTCTCAGGCTAGGATACAATTGGAACATAATGGAAGCAGACTGTGTGAGCTTTGTCAAGAAAGGCCACAAATGTCTAATATTTTCCAATATCATACATATCCCGCTGACGGAATTACATTCACTTAGTTCTCCTTGGCCATTCGCTACTTGGGGCTTTGATATCATAGGAAAGGTTGTAGACACCAATTTTGTCACCCTCCTCCGGCTATGATGAAATGTAGATCTTGAACGCGTCTTTCAACTTTCGATTAATAGAGATGATGATGGAAACATTCCCCTACCTAAAACCCTAGAAACCCCCACACAGGAGAGAAGGAGGTCAAACTTTGGATTTCTATATATGAAGGAATCTGGTCAAGATGACTATATACATGGATGGTACTTGAAAATACGATTCTGATGGTATATGGCATGTCAAAATTGGACCAACGGATCTCCCGCGATTAGCCTTGGGAAATTACACTTTCCCAGATGTATGCTGCGCATGCAGACAGTCCCCCTAGAGGCCCAGAAAAATCCCCTACCTACCCCAAACACCATAAAAACAACCCCTACCCACCCAAAGAACCCGAAAACACTCCCCTACCTAAAACACTAGAAACACTCGCACGGGAGAGAAGAGGGTCCAATTAAACACTAGAAACTCTCGCACGGGAGAGAAGAGGGTCCAATTTTGACTTTTTATATATAAAGGAATCCAGTCAAGATGGCCGTATGGATGGATAATGCTTGAAAGTACGATTTTGATGATATATAGCACGTCAAAATTGGACCGATAGATCTCCCGTGACCGTCACTAGAAAAATCCAAAAATCACGCACGCTGCGCATGTTGGCCAGCAAGACAGCCAACACGGGTTCTTGCTACCCATGGCCTACAGCACATGGTGCCAGCCAGCTATACATCCAACCAGTCATACACCCAGCCAGCCATGCCCCCAGTAGGCTCGCTCCCCTGTGGGTATAGGCCCACTCCCCCGCCTAGCAGGCCCGCGCCCCCGCCCTGCACACCTGCGTGCTGGCCAATAGGCTAGCACGCTAGCATGTGTGCGCTGGCCAGTAGGCTAGCCTACACACATACGCGCATTGGCTGCTGCCCAACCTCCCTATCTGCTACCATGCCCGTGCCCCCTTTTGCAGTTGCTACCTATGCCATGGCACCGTGCCATGCATCGCACTCCCACATGCCACTACTCGCGTGCCATGCGCCACACACCCAAGACATTGCCCACATTGCCTACCTTCCTATACTAACCATATGCCGTGCACTTCGGCTCAATCTTGCATGCCACCGACAATGGCCAAGATTGGTTTTTCGCTGGCCTGGTCCCCTTCACCCACTTGAAACCAAAATCTCACTTTTTTGGCTAAGGATTCTCTTTCCCCAAAACCCTCTTCTACCCATTAGATAAAAGCCCGTTTCACCCATTTTAGTCCAAAAACCCCTTTTGTCCATTGGATAGAAGCTTGCTTCACCCACTTTAGGAAAAAACCCCTCTTTTGTCCGTTGGATAAAGATGTTCCCTCTTTCCCATTGGTCGAAAAAACCTATAAATACACCCTCCTTTGGATTTTACACACCAAACAACCCCACCTCACTCCATAGTAGTGAAGCTCTACTCTCTCTCCTCCCCTCCCCCTCTTGAGTTTCTTCGGGTCTTCGGAGCGATCTTCGTCAAGATCTAAAATTTTGTTCGGATTTTCGAAGTGTTCTTCGAGACTTTTAGGATCTTTAATCCAAGTTCTTAGTTCAATCCAGTTTTTCCAAAAATAGTATTTTCTTCAACCCCTTCCTTCAAGTGTTCTTGAGTTTTACCAGAAATAGAAACACCCCTTAAGGTTCTTTGGGTCTACGAAGAGATCTTTGTCAAGATTTGGAACTCTGTTCGGATCTTCAAAGTGTTCTTCGGGACTTTGGAGATCTTTAGTCCATTTTTAGGTCAATCTTTTTCTTTCCAAAAATAACCGTTCCTAGCAGAAGCCCTGTCCGAGTGCCACTTCAGCCTAGTCCTCCCCTAGCTTATCCGTAGCGGAAGCTCTACCGGAGTGCCACCTCAGCCTAGCCCTCCCCTAGCCTACCCCCAGTGGAAGCTCTACCAGAGTGCCACCTCATCCTAAGCCCAAAAATAGCCTTCCCTAGCCAAAGCTCTGTCTGAATCCAAATCTGAAAGTACCCGTTCCTAACTAGAACCCTGTTCGAATACCATCATAGTCAGTATCTCTCAAGAAAGGAAGTTGAAGGTCAAGAACATCTTCCCCTGAGATAGGAGAAATTCTAAAGACAGTCTGAGCTAGTACTAATCAGGGGCCCAATCCTCTTGACCCGAAATAGGGGTTAAGTTTAGGTACCGTTTCTCAACCCAATTATCATCATGTAGACTTTATATAGACCTTGTATTAATGTATATAGTGGTTTAAATTCAGTCAATGTATATTGTGTGATAACTTAGCCATGCATGTGGAATAGTAATAATTATAGAAAATGTTCGTTCTTAAACATGTAGTAGGAAGATCGGTCAAACCGGGTAGATGGGTGCGTAACACCTTCCCAATTCTACAACCTGACACTTACCCTAAATCTCTGGATCAAACCAAATTTTAGGCTCTTTTCTCAGGAATTGGGCCCACCCTGGGTCCTAGGCCCATAACCCTAGGTGGTGACTCCAAACCCCATTTGTATGATCCTGATCCCCGTATTGGACCATCATCAAACCCCCGTCTCAAATGATAAATTTTACACTCTTACGAAATAGGCCCCCACATATCTCTGAGCGATGATACAATGGTGTGGGGCCCGCAGGGTAAGCACACACTATATAAACCCCCTCCCTCACACAAAAGAGACCCAAAGGGAGGAGGGAGGAGGGAGGAGGGAGGAGAGAGGAGAGAGGAGAGAGGATGGAATCGACGTGCACAAGTCCATTTTCGGCTGCTACCCTCACAGTGGCGACTCCACTGGGGATTAATGTTAGGTTCCAATACTAGATGCTACCTTTAAATGCAAGAACATTTTCCACCACATTAGTATGAAATCGTGTTTGGCTAACCCCATGTTTGTAATTGTATTTGCTAACTGCATCATACGTCGTGCTCGAAGTGAAATCATTTGGCGGGGGACTCCTTGTCATGCCTGCACCTTCAAGGAGGTCAGTGTATGTCATGGAGAGTACTCTGAGAGGAAATGATACTTGCTTCCTGTACAAGAGTGGAAGATATCATCAAACAACGAGAATGTTGTAGTTGTGCCAGCACCCTCGGGGAGGTTTGTGCACTTTATGGCATTTTGAGATCGAATGATGGTTACCCTACATTACACTTTTGCACACAATCACTCATGGTTCCACCATCGTGTGGCTAATTGCTTAACCTCGTGTGTAGTCACGAGTAATGGGCAAGGAAGTCACCCCCTTAATCTCGTACCTATGGGTATATCAAAAGGATCACATACCTTGCATATATAGATCCTATCAAGGAAGCCTTGTCGGTCCTATTGCATCCACCACATGCTCATCATCATGTAGAAAATAGATGAAGAAGCTAGGAGTGCCACAAGCTAATTGTAGAACTTATTTGCGATCTTGAAAAGGAATGTCCCTACATTATATTCCCATCGTAAAGAATTGCTTTCCTAAGTGGGTTTCAGGTAGAAGGTATCCTTCCTCCTTAAGAAATACTTGACTTAGGAGCAATCCCGTCAGAGTCATGTAAAGTCCGAAGAAGTCCTGAGAAAATCAGGAGGAAGGACACCTAGTGGGAAAAAAGCAAGGAAAGCATGACTTTGTTACATGGAATGTCTTATGGAAATATTCTCGACAAGCCATTTGTATGAATCTCCCACTTATGACATTGAGTGGACTAGAGGCATCAAACCCTATCCACTCCCTATTATTAAATGGACTAACTTTGGATGGATCATTGATGGTTAATCTAGTGAATGTGTGAACAAGGGGTTGGGAATTCAAGAATCCTAAAATAAACCACTTTTGGTTCAGGCACAATTCCACACCTCAAGTATTCTCCACGGTCCCTTTGGACACGTCAGGGTAATCGGTTGACTCACCTAATTTCGATGTCACCTCCATCGTCTCTTCGAGACTATCTACCACCAAGTGATTACAGCCTAGTTAGTATGGATCCACAGGACTCTGAATCACCCGAACAGACCTGGGTCCATTATGTGGAGTCCTTGTAAGCTAAAGTTGCTGAAGTTAAGAATGGATTAGCTCAAGTGTTGCACTTGTTACAGAACCTACTCAGGACTGATCTCAGGGTTGACACAACTCCTCCTCCACCAGAGCCAGAACCAACTAGGCCTACAGATCATTAAGGGACTTCCCTTAGAGATCCCCCTCTGGCTGTAATTAATGATGAAGAAGAGGAATTTGTGGCATATGTTCAAAAGGAACCTCCAAAGACAGAGAGGGAAAGGAAAATGAGAGAACAATTGGAGAAGCTTGAGGAGATGATCCAAGCAGGGAAAAGTCAAGAGAGTCAAACAGTGGATTCTGATGGGATGAATTTCTTTCTGGGGTAAGAATCCCTGAAAAGTTCAAGTGTCAAACTGACAGATTTGATGGGTTAAGGGATCCCAAGGCTCGTTTGGAGGTATTTCTCAGTACCATGAAGATACGGCAAATTGCTAACAATCAGATGCGGCAGGTATTCATGTCAACATTATCAGAACCAGAACTAAGGTGGCTCACACAGTTGGAATCCACATGGACACAGAATAGGCGGCAGCAGTGAAAGTCTTCACTAAATAGTAACCCCACAATATTGAATTTGATGAGGAACGTCGAGAGCTCAAAACCTTGAGACAACAACCTAGGGAAGGGTTTACCACTTTCTTAACAAGGTTTAAGAACAAGGCCACCAAAATGGCTGATCGACCTTCTGAAGTAGAGCAAGTAGAAAATTTTATTTAGAACTTATCAAAGTCTTATTATGATGTTTTCTACTATCAACATCTTTAAACTTTTGATGCCATAATAGCCACCGGGACATGTGTTGAGAACAAGATCCTAAGGGATGCACAATATCAAGACATGGGGAAGAACGCCAAGGGCGGCCTAGACAAGAATCCTGAAACCAATGTGATGGGTGTAGTCCAACAGTCAATATAATCAGTGAGCACTTCACCTTCACATCCAGTTGTAATACAATTAAATGCTCCTTCCCAGAAGGCTCCTCGCCTAAGATGACAGTTTTCTAATTTGGGAATGCCAGTGACAGCAGTGTATAAAAAGCTAAAGAAACAAAAATTGCTAGGGACAGTGGCTCCAAGAGTAATCAACAACCCTCCTCCAATTTTTGTACAGAGATCATGAATATTGTGCTTACCACACTTAAAAGGGGCACATCACTGAAAGATGCCTAGCTTTACAATATGCAGCTCAAGATTTGATAGACAATAGGACCATTGAAGTCGAGGCCAAACATCCTCCCAATGGTATTACCAACCCACTCCCTGATCATACAATAGTTAGTGTATTGGAAGAAGAATCAACAGAAAGTGACCCCACTCTACTCATCAAGCCACGGACTCAAAGAGATCACTTAAATGTCATGGGAGGTAGGACCAAGGTCAAGAAAACCCCTGGGAAAGCAGAGCCATCAGAAAAAGAGTCAGAAGATGATGATCAAATACTTGCATTCCCTCCTTTGTCACCGACCCCAGAAGAAGAACTCACCGCCACATATCATCAGCAATCGCCATTGTCCTCCTTCTCACCGTACCACCAGAAAGTTGGCCCCCCCTTATCATCCTATCATCCATTACCTTCAACAGAATACCCTTTTTCCTACATCACATCCCTTTCATATCACCCCAGCCCATATCCCTCATCACACTTACATCTTTCCCATGGGTCGATAGACAAGCCATCAGACCCAAAAGAAGGATGGAAGAATGGGTACAATTGGAAGGATATACTTGCACTACCAGATTCCCTAAGGATAACTTCATCAATAGGATCAGTGAATGCATTAAGAGAAGACCAGCAGGGTGATCCCAATTCTCTAATTCGACCCACTATATCTTCAGAGGATAATCCAGAGGTGATTGAAGAGATTATAGATGATCTTCTTAGAGCAATAACAACATTGGCCATAGGGGAGCAGAGTAAAGAGTACACCTCCCTAATCCATATAGGGAGTGACACAGAGGATGATGAATCAGATAAAGAACCAAGTGAGGGAGAAATGAGTGAAGAAGAGAATGATGCAGATGGCTCTAGTTCTCAAGATGATGATGAGTGCCTAGATTGGGATGACTACCAGGGGCCTTGGCACAATGATAATAATAATGAATCAGCGTACTACTCACCCAGAGATGAACTGATAATTGATCCCACAGATACTATTCAATTAGCACTCACGATTCATATAGAAGGAGATAAGCAAGCACCTATCCAAAAGAACCAGTGCACCATTAGCAGCAACTTTCTCAGAAGGAGAAGAAGGCCCTTTACCATATCTCCTCATCCATCGAGCCACCGACCCACTCCTGAAGTAGACTAGCATTAGAGAAGACTTCAAGTTTACTCATGCTACTGAGTCAATCAACCTGAATACCATTGACAAAAGCATCAAGTCAGTTGTCAAGTATGTAGTTGAGTCTGTTGTTGAGTTTGTTATTTATGATTTTGTGTCAGCCTCCTTCTCGAGGCGAGTCCAGAGTCCATGTATGTTGAGTCTTTTACTCCTTCTTTCATGCATGAAATTTCTGATTCGAAGCATGACTTACCTCCTTTTTCTAATGATGATCTTAAAAAGTATCAAGAGTTAATAAAACAATGCAAATCAAAGAACACCCAACCCATCTATGAGGATACCCAGGTTATTAACCTAGGAACCGACCAATGCCTTCGAGAGGTAAAAATTGGTACCACCCTATATGACGAAGAAGCAGAATAGATGATTAGTCTTTTGAAGGAATTTGCCGAAGTCTTTGCTTGGTCTTATGAGGATATGCCTGGTATAGACCCCGACATCTGGCAACATCGATTACCGACTTATCCTGGGGCAAAATCGGTAAAGCAGAAGCTCTGAGTGAGAAGATCAGGGAAGAAGTTGGGAAGCAGTGAAATGCAGGGTTTCTTCAAATGGTGAAGTACTCCCAATGGTTGACTAACATAATACTAGTACCAAAGAAAGATGGCAAGGTACGAATGTGAGTAGACTTCCGAGATCTTAACAAGGTAGCCCTAAAGATGACTTCCCATTACCTCACATTGATGTATTGGTTCACAATACAACATGGCATGCCTTGTTATCATTTATGGATGGATTCTTAGAATACAACCAAATAAGCATGCACCCAGAAAATTATGAGAAGACAGCCTTCAACACTCCATGGAGAATCTATTGTTATAAGGTGATGCCTTTTGGACTAAAGAATGCTGGGGCAACTTATCAGAGAGCAGATACGGCCATATTGCATGACATGATGAACAAGATGTGGAAGTCTATTTGGATGACATGATAGAAAAGTCAAAAGATATGTAGGCATATTCCCGCGCTAAGGTGTTTCTTTGAAAGAATCAAGAAGTGTCAACTAAAGTTGAACCCTCAGATGTGTGTATTTGGGGCAACAATAGAAAAGTTGTTAGGATTCTTTGAAGTCGACCCTATCAAGATCAAGGCAATTTAGGAAATGCCCACACCTCGGACTGAAAATCAAATACGAGGATTTTTGGGTCTCATCCAGTATATTAGCAAATTCATAGCTTAGTTGACTACAATATGTGAACCAATTTTCAAGTTGCTGAAGAAGGATTAGTCTACGGAATGGAATGACTAATGCCAACAGCTTTTGAAAAAATTAAGGGATACCTCATGAACCCACCAGTATTGACACTGCCGGTGGAAGGAGAACCACTTCTCTTGTACTTATCCACCAGAGAATATTCCATGGGCTCTTTGCTAGCATAGAAGGAGATGAAAGAAGGGGTAGAGTGATGAACACATTTATGTGTGAAATCTAGGGTAGTAAAACAGATATTTTACATATTTAGAATGGAGCTACCTTGGGTTTTACTCTCTTTTTGCAGGTTTTATATTTTTAAGGCCTTAAGGACTATTGGGCATTATATCTCCAATTTTACACGTAAAGAGGTCTATTTCTTTTCATGGTTGCGAAGAGGACAAGATTCTGAGCAAGATGGTCATGTTCAATTAAAAGTACACATTTGTTTGGTCACCCGTACAAATGATTATTCTTTTCGGGTCAGAAAAAGAATAATGGATTAGAACTGAACCGAGATGCAGAACCAACCCATTTGCAGTTGTCCCAGAGGTACAAGGAATATTTTAAATGCCAACAAGGATTGATGGACCACATCCTTAATTGATTGAAGATTCATGTTTGGTAACAACAACTACCTAGTGTAGTTGGTGAGCTATGGTGTATAAAATTCCCTTGCTCACCAAGAGGTCTCAAGTTCGAATCTCATGGTTGTTTTTTTTAGAGAATTTTGTTGAAGATTTCCTGCTTTTCACTCACTTAAAGCACTAAGGGCAGGGAGGGGATTTCCACATCAAATTAGAAGCAAGGAAAATCGTGGAAGCAAGAAGAGAAGAAAAAAAAAAAAAAAAAGAAAGGAAAATCGTGGAAGCAAGAAGAGAAGAAAAAAGAAAAAGGAAAGAAAAAAAAGGGAGAAATAAAGATTGTCCAAATCTTCTCTCTCCTCCACATCATCACCAAAGATTGTCCAAATCACACAAAGCAAGAAGAAAATCGTCCTTAGGAGAGAGAAAAAGAAGAAAAATAAATTAGAATAAAAAGGATAGAAAATAAGCAAAAAATTATAGGAAATTTATTTCTCTCTTCTCTCTCCTCCACCTTAGCACTTTTGGTCTCAAAAGATCTCACAATCAATTGTGGGTTTCTCCCTTTTAGGAAAGAGAAATTTTTTACCCTACCTCCCCGTTCCCTATAAATACAACTCATGTTAGAGGAGGGAAGACAATTTATTCTTCTTCTAGTTTTTTTTTAGTTGCTCTCTCTTTCTCTTGCTCTCTCTTTAGTTTTAGTTCTTCTTTATCTTTTCTTCAATCACTTTTGTAATAGTTTTTTTTTTTATTTCAATTAATGCAAGCACTCTTTTATTTTTATTCAGCCCTTTTATGTTTATGATTTATGCAATTGAGTTGTAATTTTTTAAGTTATAGTTCTAGCCTTAGATCTAGGTGACAAGATCATAAGCCGTGGAGCAATTTTTTTTTTTCAAGTTCAAGCATTGATTCAAGTAAGTAGGCTCCTTCAGTAGTCTTCTCTCCCCCCTCTCATTCCTTCTTCTGACTACCCTTTCTTTCTTAATTTAGGATTTTTATTTTCACTCGTTACATTATTGCTATCCCTTTCCCCCAAGGTTCATGGCTAGTGTATGTGTTGGCTTTGCCCCTCCTAGCCATAGAACCATCAATTTATTGTTTTTATTTTAATTGTCTCCCTTTCCCTAAAGCCAAGTAGAGTAACCCTTGTAAGAGTGACTCTCTGGTCAAGTAGGGAAGCTCA